>NC_085137.1:82015185-82100345 GCF_035046485.1 Aedes albopictus | reverse complement strand
TTTCGGGTGAACTATCCAGTTCATTTGAATCTCGACGGGGACTACGACAAGGTGATGGACTTTCCTGCCTACTATTCAACATCGCCCTGGAAGGTGTTATGCGACGAGCCGGGCTCAACAGCCGGGGTACGATCTTCACGAAATCCAGCCAATTTGTCTGTTTTGCGGATGACATGGATATTATTGCTAGAACATTTGGAACGGTGGCAGAACAGTACACCCGCCTGAAACGTGAAGCAGCAAAGGTCGGACTGGTGGTGAATGCGGCTAAGACAAAGTACATGCTGGTAGGTGGGACTGAGCGAGACAGGACAAGCCTTGGCAGCAATGTTACGATAGACGGGGATACTTTCGAGGTGGTAGAAGAATTTGTCTACCTCGGTTCCTTGCTAACGGCTGACAATAACGTGAGCCGTGAAATACGAAGGCGCATCATCAGTGGAAGTCGTGCCTACTATGGGCTCCAGAAGAAACTGCGGTCAAAAAAGATTCACCCCCGCACCAAATGTACCATGTACAAGACGTTAATAAGACCGGTGGTTCTCTACGGACACGAGACATGGACGATGCTCGAGGAGGACCTGCAAGCACTCGGAGTTTTCGAGCGACGGGTGCTAAGGACGATCTTCGGCGGCATGCAGGAGAACGGTGTGTGGCGGAGAAGGATGAACCACGAGTTCGCTGCACTTTACGGCGAACCCAGCATCCAGAAGGTGGCCAAAGCCGGAAGGATACGATGGGCAGGGCATGTTGCAAGAATGCCGGACAACAACCCTGCAAAGTTGGTGTTTGCTAACCATCCGGTTGGTGCAAGAAGGCGTGGAGCGCAGAGAGCACGATGGGCGGACCAGGTGGAGCGTGATCTGGCGAGTGTTGGGCGTGACCGACGTTGGAGAGCTGCAGCTGCAAATCGAGTATTATGGCGGCAAATTGTTGATTCAGTATTATCATGAATTTGATGTTAACTAAATAAATGAAATGAACTAACACCTGTATATCACAGCAAAACCAAATTTCACACCATAGATTCAGTATCCTCGTCAATTTCACGGTCATTTCTATCGTGCCACACTAGTGGGCTTCAAGCACCGTTTGTATTAAACTGATCCATTCACTCACTCTTTCAGTCGATCATTCGCCGACTCCCCCAACATAAATAGAAAATCATTTAACGAGATAATCTGCGGAATTTTGTGCTGTTCTGGCAAATATGTTCGAAAAACGCTTAATGCCACTTTTCCGCCGCATATCGCTATGAGTGCTACCGTATAGGGCTTTCCTCATCACAAGTTCGATGGCTCCACCAATTCAGTCGCTTTGATTTTCGCACATATCCCAGAGATTGAGCGAATGTGTGGTGTGGTTGGCTGGGTGGTAAGTTGGTCGGTATGTTCTTGTGTCAAAATGCGAGCGAGGATGTGTCTGCGTGGCGACGTCGATGACGATGCCATGGCCAGATCCAACTCTCGGCCGTGTTGCGGTGTCGAGATAAAATCAATCGATTTTCGACATTATTTTATCTCGGAACGAATAACACATTCTTTCGTCAGCAGCGCGAGTATGCGAGGCAGCTGGCAGCAGAGACCACACCAATCGACCGAAAAGTCGGCTGCTAAAAGCGCTTCGACGACGATACTTCCGTATTCCAGAGGCACCCCAGCGATGATGTTGGCCTTGAGGTTTTTCGGTAGTGGGGGACACATAATGCCATCACGAACGAACAGCAAGGACGACGATGATGGCGAAGACAACTGCTACGACTAGAGTCTTCTTCGTTAGGAAACGAGCGGGGCATTGGATTCTGCTAATGTGGCTGCTGTTGGCTTTGGTCGTAGCTGTTCCAGTGGTCAGTGATGGAAAACAGCGAGGAATGCAGCTGAGCAGACACAAACGCAAAGTTATCCTACTCGTGAACAACAGAAGCCTGAATATATTCGCACTTCCTTCACTCGCGAGCTAACGAAGGTGGTCGCACTCGTGATTGATTCGCGAAGCAGCTCTGAACATTTTTCAATTTTGTGAAAAAACGAATTTACACGGCCGACAGATCTACTTTTCAGGGACAATGCACCACAAAACACTACTAGGGTGCGTGTACCAATTATGGCACTACCTAAGGAAAGCTATTTATACAAAAATAACGAGAAGACCAACGAATGTCATCAATAAGTTAAAAGACAGCTTAGTTTCCATACTTTACAGGAAAAATATAGAATCAGAGCCAAAACTACTTTTAGTATTTATTACAGCGTGTGCCAATGATAGGAGCCCTGTACCAGTTATGGCTACATTTTTTAACTTCGGTTCCTTTTCGCACTATTTGCATGCATTCCTTCTGGGGTTAGCCATAACTGGTACACTATGGCGAAAAAGGGTGCAAGGAAGCAGAAATTTTAAGGAAAATGATTTATTTCTAGCATGATTTGAGGAAAATGTGAAGTTTAAATGAGTGCGACTACCTTTTGTGGACGTGATCTGTTGTTCACAAAATTTTTGTTGTTGATTTACGTCGTTAAAGGGTGAAAATCAACTATGGCGAATAATTGGTACTACAGCAATAATTGGTACATTTACCCTATCTGATGAATAATTACTTGTTGTGCTATTAAACATCGCACCAAAATGCAATTCCCGCATCCAAACTTGTTCTTCGCGAATAAAAGTTCATGAGTGTTTTTGTTTTGTTTTGCTTCATACTCATGAAGCAAGCGGGTGCGAATAAACTCATACAAGGCTTACTCTCGACACCGTGAGTAAACCGTTTGTTGGCTTTTCACTCGCGAGTTGATTCATGATGAGAGTGTTTCCATCTCTGCAGTGGTTAGATTTGTCGAGGTCGATTCTTGAAGCACGTTTTGCCTCCATCTACATGCATATTTAGCTTGCGGAAAGATTCAACAGTATGGTCTTGCCGGCGAGTAGGGCAGAAAAGGGTGACTTGTCATAAGACAAAAAGGCGTAACAATGTATGGTGTCGGCTTTGGTAAACAAGAAGTTTGAGCATTTCGTTGAAGTTTTCTTCTTAATTTTATTCCCAGAGCTTGGACAAAATTAGTGGGATGGAAATGTAATATAGACACTGCAGAAGAGATGACGTTGAACATCAATGGTACCACAGTCAAATGTACAGCAGATGGACGCAGCTATGTAAAGGTCCTTCGTTGAAGAACTGGAGAACCGTGTTGTAGACATCTTGGAATGAGGCAGCGTAGAAGATCAATGGAACACCATCAAGAACGCATTTTTCACCATCAGCGAGAATAAAGTATCAGAGCTGCAACTATGTGTGTGTGTGTGTGTGATCCAACTAACCCCCACTGTCCGGCAGTGGTATTATGGAAGAAAGTTTTCTGCAATACCATTTTGATGCTTTTGCAAAAAGCTTTAGTCCGGGAGTTAGAAGGTGATAGCTCTATTGCAGATTCAGAGACCCATTTCAGAATAGCTGGAGAGACACGTCTATTCAGAAGTCACTTTCACTTACAATAAGCCCCGCATGTGTACATTACCGTTATCATTTGGATAATGATAATGCAAACATACTTCCTGATTCAAAGAGAATCTTTGAAACTGGCGCGTATTTAGTTCATTTTGTTGTAGTAAAAGTAATCGGAACATTCTCACCGGAATCCATCCAATCCAAGGTAGCGCTACCGTCACCAAGGCAACGTTTTTATTGTGCAGTCAGGCTTCCTCTTCGTCTCGCCACCGTTGCGCTTGCAGTGAGTCATCATTTGAACATACGTCACTTTAGCCCACACGAAATTATGAATGTTGAGCCACACGGGATGATTCTCTAATCCCTCGTGAACCACTGATGGCATGGTGGTAGTTTAATAGCCACATACGTAAAAAAAAAACACGGAACAAAACTGCAGTCATTGGGACTTTACAATAAAAAACTACTGGAAGGCGTAGCGCCATTGACTGTTCTATGTGAAAACGCGAAATAGACGGCACATTCCTACACTCTCGAAACGAATTTCAGCACCGTTTCCGAACTCGAACTAATTTAGCAGCGGCATTCAAACACACACAATCTTTGAAACCCCCGCTATCGCACGAGTCATTTGGAAATGATGATTCTTTTCCAAATCAATAAATCCCCAATTAATATTCTCACAGAACAAGCACTCTTTCACACGCGGAAGCTATCCGGATGGCGTAGCACCGGCCAAACCGTCGGCAGAATCATAAAAAAAAATTAGCGATCGCGAAAGAAACGCGACGAGCAAAACAAAACACGTCTGCACGCGGCTACGCCTACTGCGCTCTCAGTATCAGAGCTGCAACTATGCGAGCAAAAACACAAGGAGACAAAACCACAGCCAAACCACAGCCGTCTGCGCTGGTCGTCGAGAAGCAAGTGAAACGCTCATGTAGACGATACCTAGCGTCGCATTTGTGGGATTAGGATGGATGTTACGATGGCCGTGATAGACAACTATGGACAGGTTTTAACGAACTCGCCTCCCCAATTGAAATGCTTGGGACACCTTTTTCAGGCGATGGGCACGCCTCCAACACCTCGATATAACCTATCTAAGGCGCGGTGGGATTCTATGTAAGTATTACCGCGTTAATACCGTTCCAACTTTTTTCCTTCTATTTTTATTTAATAGACCCAATCACGCTATCATAACAGGGCCAAATATTCTCAATAATTTAATAACACATGAAATTTTGTAACCTGTAAATTCGAGGCGAAAGCTATGCTACCCGTTCGACAGTCTGCTGAAGGCTGGAACGGATTTCCAGTGCCAGAAAGCATTCAAGCTGTTCATGAAAATTTTCTACATGGATCTTCTCTCACTCATTACGATTCAAAGCTTACGTCGTAACGAGGTGTTACAAAATATTCTGGCGACAGCACTTTCGGCCGCAAACCGATTACCAACCTCTGCTCCGTACCATCGGTTACCGGTCTACACAGTCAATCGTTTGCATTGCTTCGCCCTTCTTCTACTTCTCTACAATTTTAAATCACCATCAATCTGCTCCAAGAATCCAAGGAGTTTCAGTAGAATGAATTTATTATGATGAATTCCAGGGCGTTTCAATTGGATTATTGATGTTTCAGGGACGTTTTGAGGCATTTCAGGGGCGTTTCGGGGTGTTCCGAGGTTTTTTGCGAAGCAGTCTCTGAAAATCCTCTGAAAGTTCCTGAAATGCCTCCGAAAATCCACAAAACGGCCTCGGACTTCATGTAACGCATCTGAGACCCCTCAAAACCCTCGCAATCGCCTGCGTAATGCCGTAATTCTCTGAAGCTTCCTGAAATGCCTCCGAAATCTCCCTAAAACCCCCTTGGACCCCATGTAAGGAACTGAGCCCCGCTCTGACACCCGTTGAAACGCCCTAAGACCTCATTAAACGCCTCTGAGAGCTCCTGGTCCTCTTTGCTATTCTCTGAAACCATTAAAACGTTTTGAGGCCTGCTGGAACTACCCTGTGAAACATGCAGACGCATAAAATTGTTTTTTTTTATTAACGACACTTTACACTTAAAGTGCATTCGTGTCGGATATACGTTTGATCAATATTACATTCAAATAGGTATAATTAGTTATTCTATAATTTCACTAACAAATTTTGGAGACATTTCAAAGTTTATCCATTTTTTTACACTTCCTAGATCGCGTAATCCTCCAGCCTAAATCAGGAGAATCACCGGTATCTTTTGTTTCTGATACATGTTCAGTTTTTTTACCTTTACTGTTCATTCGATCTGCATCGTTATCATCACTGGATGTTCTAGTTGACAGCCGCCGCTTCGTGGTGGTTTGCAGTTCGTCGTCAGTTGCGCTATCTCCACTGTTGCCGTCGTCGTCGTCGTCGTCGTCGTCGTCGTCGTCGTCGTCGTCGTCGTCGTCGTCGTCGTCGTCGTCGTCGGTTTCATTCGGTGCTGTTGGTTGGTCATCGTTTTGGTTTGTGTGAATAGAAGCAGAGCACTGAGGTTCAAGTACGTCCGAGCGGGATGCTTGCTTCTGACACTGCTTTTGTTCATCTCTCTCGTGTAATGATGCGTGTTTCTCACCCTTCGCATAGGTGACGAGCGAAAGTTGGTTGTCGATCGTTATATGAGCCGGCACCGGTTTCTTCATCTTCACACGTACTGCCGTCCTACGCAAAACTGTCCCATGTTATATGGGAATCCCATATAACATGGGACAACTATGCGTAGAACGGCAGCGTACTACTCTTACGCCATTCGGTAGTCCCACAAAATAGTGTTTCCACACTTCGTTGGATACGGAGATAACATCGCCGTACTGCGCCAGGTAGTCGGATATAATGGAATTAGACATCTGCGGTGATAGGTCGTGAATCCTAATGGTAGTAGTAGGTCCATCGACGTAGATTGGGATGTAGTAGCACGATTCTTTGTATTTGATCGAGTGTTGTAAATTGTGCTGTTTGGCCATACGTGGGGGTACACCTGCATTGTGCATTTCGATGTACACACAGTTTTTCAAGCTATGCAATTGGATGCTCCTGACATCAGCCATGTCGATTTTGACATAATGTTTGAGGAATTCCTCCACTTGATCTGCTGGGACGCGCTTTGGAAGGACACTGAAGTCCACAACTTGAGTGTTCTTCCTGTATGAAGACATCTTGTTTCACTACAGGAATCGCGAAGAGCAAGAGCTGCGTAAAAGAACGTGTGTCGCGCACGGAGGGCAACTGTCAACTGCATAAAATTGTTAATTTTTTACTGGTAGAACATTAAATTAAATTTATCGACATAATATTTGCGGGAATTTGATTTCTTTGTTTGGAGCTGCTGCCAGAAAGATTCTGACAAGAGAGTTTCTGTAGCCGGGGCCCGTGGCGTAGTGGCTACACGTTCACTTCATAAGTATATGGTTATGGGTTTGATCTCAGCCCCAGCACTTGCAATTTTTCGTCAGTTGTTTTTCCCCCCTAGAGTGGCTGACACCTGACCCTCTTCTGAACGTATGCTCTAACGGACCCGGAAATTTGGATATCGGCTCTCGATAACTCATAATGGACATCCAATCTGACTGGAACAGGAACAAGAGCCACACATCAACATTCTCGTGTTCATCATTCTACCATGGACAGGGTAGAAAAGTGACAGCAGCGCAAAGGTGACCAGTTCGATATAGTAGAATTAGAATACAATACATTTAGGCTCTGACAAAGTGTAAGTGCAGCTGCCAATTGGAATCGCTCACGCAGTGCCCTAGTGGACAAAATAGCTGTACATTAGGTTAAGTGGTTGAAGAATAAAAAAAAATCTTCAGTATTTAATTAAAAAAGATAGTTTTCGCTTCTGGAATGAGTTTTTTGGTGAAAATCAGGATAAATTTATGAGGAAACTTCCAAATCACGAATGAAATCGTTTTTTTGTTCAAATTTTTTAAATATTTTCGGATTTTTCAGACATCGATACACCCTCTACTGAAGTATGAATTATAAACAACAAACTTCACATTCGATTTACTTTAAATTCAATGATCTGTCAATGAGCGAGATTTTTAGCATAAACTGTCCTTCGTTGAATTTGACAGATGATATCCAGATTCCCGGAGAATGTCTAGGATTCATCCAGAGATTCTTCCCATTCCCTGAGTTTTTGAGGAATTAATGAAGTATTGCCAGGTTTTCTGGAGAATATTTAGGGCATGAGATAGTTGCCTATGATGTAGCGCGCAAGCATCGACCGACAAACACGTGCTGTATATAACAACCGAGAGCAGTGAATCAAAATTCAACCATCGCGCAACAATAATGACAATGTCGCAACCTGTATTTGTTGCGACAAAACAACCCATGCGACATAAGTTTGTCCCAACTTGAAAATAATGGGATTAACGTCGTACACCACGAGTTTAGAGATTTTTAAGCTTTGCATTGCGATTTTCGAACGGTAACTTCGAGTCGGTAAACACTGCAACTCTGGTGAAGCTCTATCATCAAACAGTATCGACTTTGGGTTAGTAATAATTGATTATTCACGAGTTGAAAAGTACGCAACAAATTCAGCTTCCGTTTTGTCTGCAACAAAAAAATTCGAGATCATGTCATTATCTGTCACCAATAGGGATAAAGACTAATCGTCGCACCTTCTTTGTTGCTTGTTTTGTGCCTCTTTTGTCTGACAATTCTCTTCACTGACCGAGAGTAAACGGAGGAAGATGCTCTCACTCTGCTTTCGTTAGCTGAAACCGTAACTAAATTAAGTTTTATCATGGTATGGTCTTGTACAAAGATGTTTCTTAGGGTCTCAACTACCATTCGTTCAATTCTGAGCCAAATTGAACTCGCCAAACCGGCGTGCTGAATGAGAGACTGGAGGTCATCCAATTTCCCATATATTTCGACTGAACATCCCATACAAACCTCATCCAAAGGCACGATTCTAAAGGGTGCCCCGTGGAATGTTTCGACATTTTTGTATTTGGGCCAGTCTAGTAGTATATACAGCCTCTAGTAGCAACAGTTGTCGAGCTAACATTCCTTCCCTTCCCCGGTTGACCGTAAGGACGGCCAGCGCCGTCATAGACCCAATAAAGCATGAGCTCTCGAAACGTGTACATGGAGGATAGTGGCAAATCCTAAGCCTGGTTCTTTGTGCAATTGCACTAGCTCAGGTCAATCACGGAATAGCAACTACGAAGTGTACGGTCACCACTGATCATGGTCATGCTCATGCTCTTCATGGCCTCACCATTCTTCCAAATTGTGAGATGACAACATTAGTGTGCATATTGCTCACAGTGGCATTGGTCGAATCGCTTACCAAAGCAAATCCTTGACCTATGCATCTATCAATCTCTCCTTACTAACACAACTCCTTCCTGTGACAACTGTGGTGGGTCAAGTAGTTCATACAACCTCGAGTAGCAACGGTTGTCAAACTTACATCGCTTCCTATTCGCGTAAGGACGTGGCCAGCACCTTTATTGACCCAGTAAAGTTTGAGGTCTCGAGACGTGTGCATTGAGGATGGTGGCAAATCCCAAGCCCCAAGCCAATTGGATCTCTGTGCAATTTCGCTAGCTCAGGGCAATAACGGAGTAGCAACTATGAAGTGTACGGTCACCACACTGATCATGCTCATGCTCTCTTCTCACTCCTCACCTCTCACTCTTCACTATTCACTGTTAACTCATTTTAACTCCTCACTTTTCACTCCTTCACTGCCTATTCCTTACAGTTCACTTCTTACTATTCAGTACTTATTTATCACTTCTCACTCTTCACTGCTCACTATTTCATATTGACTGCACACTCCTTACTCTTCACTGCTGACTTCTCCTTGTGTTACGCCTCTTACTGTTCATTTCGCACTGCTTATTTCTTACTCCTCACTTTACACTGCTTATTTTTCACCCCACACTTTTCACTGCTCGTTCCTGTCTACTTACTTCCCTCTGCTCACTATTTATTCCTCACTCTTAGCTCCACATTGCTGACATCTTAATCTTCACTGTCCAATACTTAGTAATCACTGCTCACTCCTACTACTCACTGCACACTCATCAGCCGTCACTGCCTCACACTCCTTATTGCTTCACATCTCTCAGTGCTTCACACTCCTCACTTCACAATCTTCATAATTCACTGCATCACTTATCACGTCTCTTCACTAAGCTTTTGGTACTGCTCAAATATCAAAAGATTATTTATGAATGAAGTGACAACAGTTTTTCAACTAGGCTTTAATTAAGATTGTACAATGTACAACTATTAAATTATTTAAAGCTATCTCCCGTAGCCTCTCCAAAGAGCAATTTGTTACCTTCAACCACTCATTGTTCTATCTACAATCTACAGGAAATTCCCATGACCTTGACAACGCTGAACCCAGCACAACCCATACCACATAGTCTGTGTAACCTTTCGCACACGACTCAGCATATGGTGTTAGATGTGGTGACGCCCTTTAATCCTCGACATTCTTTATGGCTTCCTCAAAGTTTGCACCTGTCTGGAAAGTGCGGGCGCGGCCACACAAGCGGTAACAGGCCCCATCGACGACGACGACGACAACAACAGCAACGATAAAGTGGAAGATCTCCGTATAATGGCTGCTGTATGGGTGGTTCCGTTGCAGCAGCGACCAACAACGGCCGTAGCGCCGCGCCGCTTCGGATATGGTCCTATCGAAGAGGTTCGCAGCAAAACCCCTGTTCTTTGCTTCTAATGTGGACACGTGTGTGGTGGGGAAAGCGAAAACGCACGGACGTTGCGAGCCCCGGCAAGGACGACGACGACTACGACGACGACGGTTGAACCCTTGTTTATGTCGATGCCGGCAAAAGGCAGCAATGCGATGAAAGCGGATTTGAATCCCGCATCGTCCGACGTCCACACTGTTTCTAGGTGGTGATACCTGGAAAATCGGGTTGTGCCGTTTTGGGCATGGATGTGAGTGGAGGTCAATCCTTCGGTTTAATATCGACGTCACTGGAACAAAGGACCCGGAACAACAGGACAGTTTCTACGAGGGAAATTGACGGCGGTTTCTGGAGGATTTGGGTTGTACTCGGACATTTCAACAGCAGAGGTGAAATAAAGGCTCATATGGGATGATTGATTGATGGCTCGTTATAAAATAAAATATAAACAGGTTTTAAATTTTTCGACATCACACGGTTGAGGCCGTTATTTTATTGTTGTGATTGCCACATTCTCTATTTTTTTCTAGTGATGTTCAATATTTTCTAGCCACTTATTGGATAGATTTGTTTAAGTATGATGAATGTACCTCTCCTCTCTTAGAGCGACTAACACTGACCCATATCTGAGCCCATGAATGCGAACGGTCACTCCTTAAGGACAGACTTGTTAGAATCCCAAAACGGCCGCCACAATGGCCAACTTTGGTACCTACTCACGATTTCGAGGGCACAAATCTCTTCGTAAACAAAACCAGCGCACCTGATCTTCTTATTTTAAGCTTGTTACGAGTGAGCAAGAACAGAATAATTAAATGCACTGTTGTGTGATGCTTGCTTATTGTGATTTGTGCGTTTGAAGTTCTGATGCACTGTTGACGCGGGATTTTAAGACGTTTGTCCTTAAGCCACACATCAACATCCTCGTGCTCCTCATTCTACCGTGGACATATTAGAAGCCGAAAATAACACAAAAATAACCAGTGCGATATAATAAAATCAAAATTGATCACTTCAATCACTTAGGACCACTTGTCGTGTTATTTCTGCGGAAATCGAAATGACACTCGTTCTAACACCATTCATCAGTTACAAACATGTAATGAGCCATTTTCTTCCGAAGCACATTCGAAAGAAAAGCGTTCTCTTCATCAACAGTCATTAAAATCTTACACCGAATTGTTGACTCACATTAAAATTCTCCGTCGTTCCGGAATCCAGACCGTTCCGCGCCAATAATGGTGTGCAGCAAGGCACTTTTGCTGAATATTTCCAACCCATTAAACTTGGCTCGCAGCCGCTGCTGCTGCTACTAGTACTGCGCTACCAACCACGCCATGCCACTCCGTAACTACAAGCCACCACCCGTAGACAGAGTTGCTGCAGTTGTGTGGTGGCAATAGTGCTTAAATTTGCTTGATGCTTCCGCGGAGTGCTCTCCCGGGTGGCTGCGGCGGTTGCTGCTGCTGCTGCTGCCGGTACTACTAAAATAGAGGAAGTTGCAGATTCTTCAACAGTGTCGATTACGATGAAAATTTCGAGTGCAAAAACACACGCGCACATCTTGCTCGTCTCCTCTCGCTCGCATAGCCTTATCCCACATTAGAATTCTTCACGAGAGCGGTACAGGATGATGCTGTAGAAAAGGATAAAAAGGAAGACAGAAGAGACATAAGAGACAGAAGAGACAGAAGAGACAGAAGAGACAGAAGAGACAGAAGAGACAGAAGAAACAGAAGTGACAGAAGAGACAGAAGAGACAGAAGAAACAGAAGTGACAGAAGAGACAGAAGAGACAGAAGAGACAGAAGAGACAGAAGAGACAGAAGAGACAGAAGAGACAGAAGAGACAGAAGAGACAGAAGAGACAGAAGAGACAGAAGAGACAGAAGAGACAGAAGAGACAGAAGAGACAGAAGAGACAGAAGAGACAGAAGAGACAGAAGAGACAGAAGAGACAGAAGAGACAGAAGAGACAGAAGAGACAGAAGAGACAGAAGAGACAGAAGAGACAGAAGAGACAGAAGAGACAGAAGAGACAGAAGAGACAGAAGAGACAGAAGAGACAGAAGAGACAGAAGAGACAGAAGAGACAGAAGAGACCGAAGAGACAGAAGGGACAGAAGAGACAGAAGAGACAGAAGAGACAGAAGAGACAGAAGAGACAGAAGAGACAGAAGAGACAGAAGAGACAGAAGAGACAGAAGAGACGGAAGAGACAGAAGAGACAGAAGAGACAGAAGAGACAGAAGAGACAGAAGAGACAGAAGAGACAGAAGAGACAGAAGAGACAGAAGAGACAGAAGAGACAGAAGAGACAGAAGAGACAGAAGAGACAGAAGAGACAGAAGAGACAGAAGAGACAGAAGAGACAGAAGAGACAGAAGAAACAGAAGTGACAGAAGAGACAGAAGAGACAGAAGAAACAGAAGTGACAGAAGAGACAGAAGAGACAGAAGAGACAGAAGAGACAGAAGAGACAGAAGAGACAGAAGAGACAGAAGAGACAGAAGAGACAGAAGAGACAGAAGAGAAAGAAGAGA
This sequence comes from Aedes albopictus, assembly GCF_035046485.1. Lineage (NCBI taxonomy): Eukaryota > Metazoa > Arthropoda > Insecta > Diptera > Culicidae > Aedes > Aedes albopictus. The sequence continues at coordinate 82,087,651 of NC_085137.1, read as the reverse complement.
CAGAAGAGACAGAAGAAACAGAAGTGACAGAAGAGACAGAAGAGACAGAAGAAACAGAAGTGACAGAAGAGACAGAAGAGACAGAAGAGACAGAAGAGTCAGAAGAGACAGAAGAGACAGAAGAGACAGAAGAGACAGAAGAGACAGAAGAGACAGAAGAGACAGAAGAGACAGAAGAGACAGAAGAGACAGAAGAGACAGAAGAGACAGAAGAGACAGAAGAGACAGAAGAGACAGAAGAGACAGAAGAGACAGAAGAGACAGAAGAGACAGAAGAGACAGAAGAGACAGAAGAGACAGAAGAGACAGAAGAGACAGAAGAGACAGAAGAGACAGAAGAGACAGAAGAGACAGAAGAGACAGAAGAGACAGAAGAGACAGAAGAGACAGAAGAGACAGAAGAGACAGAAGAGACAGAAGAGACAGAAGAGACAGAAGAGACAGAAGAGACAGAAGAGACAGAAGAGACAGAAGAGACAGAAGAGACAGAAGAGACAGAAGAGACAGAAGAGACAGAAGAGACAGAAGAGACAGAAGAGACAGAAGAGACAGAAGAGACAGAAGAGACAGAAGAGACAGAAGAGACAGAAGAGACAGAAGAGACAGAAGAGACAGAAGAGACAGAAGAGACAGAAGAGACAGAAGAGACAGAAGAGACAGAAGAGACAGAAGAGACAGAAGAGACAGAAGAGACAGAAGAGACAGAAGAGACAGAAGAGACAGAAGAGACAGAAGAGACAGAAGAGACAGAAGAGACAGAAGAGACAGAAGAGACAGAAGAGACAGAAGAGACAGAAGAGACAGAAGAGACAGAAGAGACAGAAGAGACAGAAGAGACAGAAGAGACAGAAGAGACAGAAGAGACAGAAGAGACAGAAGAGACAGAAGAGACAGAAGAGACAGAAGAGACAGAAGAGACAGAAGAGACAGAAGAGACAGAAGAGACAGAAGAGACAGAAGAGACAGAAGAGACAGAAGAGACAGAAGAGACAGAAGAGACAGAAGAGACAGAAGAGACAGAAGAGACAGAAGAGACAGAAGAGACAGAAGAGACAGAAGAGACAGAAGAGACAGAAGAGACAGAAGAGACAGAAGAGACAGAAGAGACAGAAAAGACAGAAGAGACAGAAGAGACAGAAGAGACAGAAGAGACAGAATAGACCTAGCAGGTACTTCTATTGACATTTTCTATTAGTTCTAACATCTGTAAACAGTTTTGTACCTTCTTAATTCAACCTTCTTCTATGCCATTAGCTGGACGTGCATAATTTAAATAAACCCAGATTAATCCACCTAGTGGTGATAGTGCCTTTCTCGTCGAATATGTACTCAAAATGTTTCCGTCGCCATAACCCGAAGTGTTCCTGAATCCTGAGAAATCTCTAGAACGGAATAAATCTCATTTTCTTCTTTTCTTTTGTCACAGTGCTCGTTGACTCGTCAATTTAGGGGGGGAGGTCTCTCTCTCTCTTCTTGGCGTAACGTCCTCACTGGGACAAAGCCTGCTTCTCAGCTTAGTGTTCTATGAGCACTTCCACAGTTATTAACTGAGAGCTTCCTCTGCCAATGACCATTTTGCATGTGTATATCGTGTGGCAGGCACGATGATACTCTATGCCCAAGGAAGTCAAGTAAATTTCCTTTACGAAAAGATCCTGGACCGACCGGGAATCGAACCCGTCACCCTCAGCATGGTCATGCTGAATACCCGTGCGTTTACCGCCTCGGCTATATGGGGGGGGTTTTAGTTGAGAAATAGTAAATGTAAGTATTTGATGAAAAAATACTTAAACAATTAAGCAAAACCGCTTAACTCGTCGGATTTGATTAGAAATCTTCCGGAAGACTATAATTTCACCTTAACATTAAAAAAAATATTGGTTTATTCAATTGTGCCGTTCCTTCAAATGTTAAATTCCGACCAAAATTTCCAAGGGGGACCCCTTTTGACTGAAGAATTTTATCAAATCCATAATCGAATTTGGAACTTATTGATGGCTCATAATTTGACGCTATGTTAAACGTATAGGCAGAGCTGAAAAATATCAAACCTCTCAGTTGACTGCTTGACCAGCTTCACTCACGGAGAAAAAAACACTGTAGTTTGAAACAACAAACATGTTTGTTAAATGATGATCTAATAAAATAGCTAGCTAGCACTGGATTTTTTTTCTGCACACTTTAGGCTATATTTTATTATCATTGGTTATAAGATTCATGTAAAATTTGACAAAAAAAGTGCAAGCAATTGAAATTTCCCATACCCATTCAAATTTCAACCGTGTTACAGAGCGCGAGGGCTTAATCAGTTGCATCAAAATTGTTCGCAGTAAATTTAGACGCAAAAGGGGATTAGTGCTATAAAATTTAAATTGTATGTAAAAACGTTGATCCATCCTACTGTATAATGACGCCTCAGGAATCTAAAATGATGTGATTTGACAAGATCGCTTAAATTTTTATCAAGATTTTGTTCTTTTCCGCATATCAATTGCTTGCATCAATTTTTTTCACCTTCGTAATTTCAGCGATGCATCCAATCCTGATTCTGCAACACTGCCAGTTATCTTAGATGTGGTCAGAGTTTATTTTCTTGCTGTCCGTTTAGCTGGTTATCGAACATTTTTGATGATTTGATGTTTCGCATGCATGAGTTTGGTTCAGTTTTTTAATTGGTCACATCCGGCAGGACATCCGGAACCGGTTCCGGAACACTACCGGTTCAAATACGGTCTGAAACTATATTCCTGCTTACCATTCAACTGGTTATCGAAAAAGCCGCTATTTGACGTGTCGCATGCATGGGTTATGTTCACTTTCTCATTTGGCCTATTCCGGCGAGACATCCGGAGCCGGTTCCGGAACACTACCGGTTCAGATATAGTCTGAGACTATTTTCCTACTTCCCGTTCATCAGATAATCGGAAATGCCGTGGTTTGATGGGTCGCATGCATGGGTTTGTTGCATATCTGGCCCCTTCCTGGGGTGCCGATCCGGAACACCTAAATGGCCATAACTCCGGAACGGCTGGACCGATCTGAATCATTTTCAATAGGAAACAATGGGACCAGATTCCGCGTCGAATGAACCATCGGTCGTTGAAATCAGTTCATATTTACTATTTAAAAATGAGGTGACCTTTTTGTACACATACACACACACACACATACATACACACACACACACATACATACACACAGACATCATCTCAACTCGTCGAGCTGAGTCGATTGGTATATATCACTTGACCCCTCCGGGGGCTCTATCAACTTTTCGTTTTTGGAGTGAACATATAGCCTTTCGGTACACTTTGGTGTACGAGAAAGGCAAAAATGGTATAAAAAGAGGGAATACTATGCATACATCAATGCAGAGCTTTAATGAGTGAATCTGGTTCGTCAAAACAGGTCCTGCTCTTGATTATGTGAGATATTCTAGGTTCTAGAGCATGGTTTCCCAAACTGCGAGTCGCGACCCCCTAGGGGGTAACAATATTTTACTGTAACAGACAACAAATGAGAGAATTTCAATGGTGGGTCGCGAAAAGTACGATTGCTGGCCAAAGGGGGTCGCGCACTTGAAGGTTTGTGAACCAATCTCTAGAGAGCTTCGGGAGAAATTGTTTTAGGGGATTTCAGAAGCCTTCTAGGGACATTCCGTCAGGTTTCTTTGGTGTTTTAATAGGTTTGCGGCGATTTCAGAAGCATAATACTATTGAAACTATTAGGAAGGTTCAATGACGTTTCAAGGGTCTTTGTGGGCGGTTCAAGTTGTGTAGAGAGGCCCCATTGAGCCTCTGAAGGGCGTTACAAGGTGTTTCATTGGTGCTTCAAAAGTTTCAGGAACATTTTAAGGGCATTACTGGAGGTTCTTGGTAGAGGTGGGCAAAACGGCTCACTTCAGTGATTGGATCTGAATCGAATCCATCGCATTAGTGAACCGGACTTGTGAGCGGATCAGCGACTCCGTTATGAACGACCAAGCCTCACAGAGCGAATGGGATTGCTTGCTTCCAATTTGTTCTTTCAAATACAGCATGCGACACTCATTCTCTCGTATACCCGTAATATCTCTCTCCCAGCGCCAGCACCACACAACACACTGCTGAAGAACCAAACGAACCAAACTTGAACCAAACACGTTTCGTCAGATTTGGGAATGAACCAGATCGATTCTTTTAGGTTCTTTCTCACAGACGCTTGTAAAATAGTAATCCGGATCTCTCTGTGAAAGATCCACGGCTCACTCGCTCACTTTACAGATATGGATCTTTTCAGCGGGTCCGGATGTGATTGCCCATCTCTAGTTCTTGGAGCGTTTGATAACATTTCAGGGGCGTATCAAGAGGTGAACTTCAAAGGGTTTCTGGAGCTTTTCAACGGCTTTCCAAGTTGTTTCAGGGGCATTTCAAATGGATTACGGAGATTTCAAGAGAATTTCAATGGAATAGTGAAGGTTCCAGAGGTGTTTCAAGGAGTTCTAGGTTTTTGTTTGTGAGGGGTCTCTGAAACCCCTCCAAAACTTCCTGAAACGCCTTTGAAAACTCCTACATTTCCCACGGACCACCTGTAACGCACTTTAGAATCACTGAAATCCTTGAAAATGCCTGCCTAACTCCTCTGCAACCCGCCGAAAATCGTCTGAAATTTCTTGAAATGCCTCCGAAATCCTCATAAAACTTCCTCAGATCCTATATAGGGAATCGCGCCACTTGGGGGGTGGCTTCTATTTTCGTCTGTTTTCCGCTATAACTCAGTCAAATTTGAACCAATTGACACAATTTTTGGAATGCGGTGAGATAGGTATAGTGTCTACCTGTGTGCAACATTTGAAGTCAATTGGTTCAATATTGACTGAGTTATAGTGGGAAACAGACGAATATCGCCATCGCCCAAGTGGCGCGATACCCTATGTAACGCACCTAAGCCTTTTTGAAACTCTCGAAAACGTATCCGTAACGCCTCATAAATCCGCCGAAAATGCCCCTGAAACTCCCGAAATACCCCTGAAACCCACTGGTACTTCCCTGAAACCCCCTGAGACTCCTTGAAGAGCCCCTGAGATCCCTTGGTACTACTAAAACCTCATTAGAGGACCCTGAAGCCCCCTTGAACGTCCCTTAGCTCTCCTGATACCCTCTGAAATCCCCTGAGACCCAAACAGTGCAGTTCTGTCATGGTAAAATAAGAGATATTCAAGATTTCAAATTTCAGCGCCGCACTTGTACTAGTACGCCTCCATGTAAATGATATCAATATTGCATCTTACCAAGAATTGAGTAAGGCCTGTATCCGCAATAATCGGGACACATAAGTACAGCTGTAGCTTTCAAATCAATTGATAAAATTGGCCAAATAATTGACTGAGATCTTTTTGATGAATGTTAATTAATTGTACCAAATTTCATAAAAAAACGATGCATTACATTTAAATGTGGATGAATAACAAACAGACGTGGGTTTAAGTATTTTGTACAATTTTCATTCGCATAATAGATGGTTCTTTTACGCTACAGTTCAAAGTTCGGTGATGATAATTATGAAATTTCGTTAGCAGTTATGATACTTATAGATACACTTTCTTGCATAATTTCACCAACTTTGATCATTTGGTTTGAAAGCTACTGGTGTTGATAGAGATGAGTATTAGTGAAAATTTGTCGTGTTTTTCATGCGCGATGTTTGCCTATTCATAACTTTTGAATTTCTCTGCCAATTTACATAAAATTTGCACAGAAAATAGTTGATTATGTGTTTGTTATGCATGCAAAATTTGATGATTATTGGTATTGTACTTTTAATAATACAATCGAAACAATGAAGGGTGTTTGGCTACCAAACCCAACATAGACCCAATAGTTGATCGATGTTGGTCCAACAGTGGCCCAACATTCGATAAAACCCGACATTCGGCATTTTTTCAGTCTGGCGGAATTTTGTGGGATTTTTCGTGTTCGTGACAAGCTACTCATTCGAATGACAATTTATTCAATTGACAAGGATTCGCTTCTCATTTGATAGGTGCTGTGATTGAATGAAACCGTTTTGAACATAACGAGAAGGAAAAATGACTGAACAGATTGGTTGGTTAGTGTTGAATGAATGAATGAATTGAATTTTTGCAACACTGGATAGGACATCAATTTTTTCGAAATTTTGGCTATGCAACAAATGTTGATTGACAGGCTTGTGTTCAAAATTTTAGCCATTGCCAAATTTAAAAGTTACATCGCTGTCAAGCAAAACTAGGGGCTGTAAACATTCAATGGCGCACATTCTACTCTTTCATTGCTAAATACAACAAAAAGTACTGCACCGATACACATGAAATTTTGTAGGTGGAATGAACACATCTTAAGATATTATTAGGCCAAATTCCACGGAATGAATTTTCATGTATCTTTTGCAGAGTTACAGCTGCATGTGTCCCGATTATTGCAGATACAGGCTTTATTTCGAGAAAACTTTAATACTTCAATAATGTATTCCATTTCACGTACTTCTTTGAAATTTCCTAAAGGGTACCAACAAAAATTCATTTAGGGATTCTTTCAAGATTTATCACAACTTTTCCGGAATTTGCATAAATACATGATTCTTGCAGGATTTTCTAGAATGATTTCAACACGAATTCCTCTGAAAAATAATTTAAAGATTTCTCCACATTAAACTCATTCCTGTTTATGTTTTTCTGTAAAAGTTTCTTCAGAAATTATTTCAAAATTATATCCAGGAATTTACCTTTTGTTTTTTCAGCACTTTCTAAATAAATTTCCCAAAATAATCATCTTGAAACTAGTAAACGGAGTTCTTCCAAAACTTTTTCTTAAAATATTTGATGAAATTCCTCCAGGACTATCATCAGAGTTTCTGAGATTCTTTAAGAGATTGTTTCTTTCTGGAATTTCTCGAAATAATCCTTGAGGTTTGACTCCATATTTTCAGGAATTCTCGCAGGTGTTTATTAAAAAAATACTCAAGATAATTCTTTAGCGATTCTTCTGGAAGATCCTCCAGATATTCTTCCATGTGTCATCTCTCCAGGGATTTTCCACACAGTTCAAAACTATTACATCGAGTTCGCTGTAACAAAATGACCTCCATCGCTTTCAACACAATTCTCCTTCGGATTGCAAAATTACAGGTATTCTGCAGTACGGAGCTTGCTTACAACTTTGCATTCAAGACATAATTTTATGTCAAATCTAATGAAATTAAATCGTAATTTAAACGTTCTAATATTTTCATCACATGTAATGTTCTTTCTGTGCAGGATTAATTCAGAGCTTTATTCAGCGATTCTTTCAGATTTTCTCCATAAATGATCCAGAAATTTAGCCAACGATGTTCTCAGCAATTTCTGCAGAAGTTACTCCAGAAGATATTTCTTGGCATTTTCAAGGATTTTTTCAGGATTTTTTTTAATTTGCCTAAAATTTCCTTCAAAACTTGTTTTTTTTCATGAATTATTACTTCTGATGTACCTCCAGGATTTGCTCCAATAATTCCTTCAGCAAATTCCCCAAGAATCCCAAAGATGTGTATTTAGAGGTTTCTCAAGAACTCCACCAGCACTTTTGTCTGTAATTACTGCAGACATACTGTATTTACTGCAGAGATTCTTTCAAAAGTTCCTTCACGGATTCCTATGGTAATTTTTTCAGAAAATCCTTTAACCGTTATGTGGCCGGCAAACTTTTTGCTTTTTTCTACACCGTATATTTTAAATGGGTGCTGGGTACCCGGGTACCCTGCCGGCCACATAAGGGTTAAAGTTATTTTCAGAGTTCCTTTAAAAGTTTCTCATGATTTTTTTTCTTTTTCAAGAAATCAAGGAGGTATTGATAAGTTTCCTAAGATTTTCTTAAAGGTATTCATCCAGAAATTCTTCCAGAGATAAGTCAGAATTTTTTTCATGAATTTGTGTATAAAAAAGACGCGGACACCGTCTTCAGCCAAAGGCTGTACAGACTGAATGAAACTTAACACTAGACAAGGGACACACGGAGCATGCACCAGTGAATACGGAGAAGAAGCTATTCTCACGAAAAGTTCCATCGCCCGGAGCGGGAATCGAACCATCACCCCACAGCATGGTGCGACTAGATGCTTGGTGACCCTAACCACACGGCTATGAGGCTCCACTCCACAGAATGTTTGTCTAGGAATCTTTTTAGAAAATACTCAAAAACTTTATTTGGGAATTTTCAAAGGAATCACCATGAGCTTTCTTCAGGCAATTCTCAGCAATTTCTTTAGAAATTTCACCAGAAATTCTTTAAAGAATTCTTCCACTATATCTTGTGCAATTTTTGACAGAGCCAATTGAAAAAAAAAAATGCCTAAAGAAATATCTTAACTAATACCTGCAGATATTCCAGATAAAATTCGTGACCGTACTGCAGGACCAGTTTCTTAAAGAAGTCCTCATAGGAAATTCTGCTAGAATCTCTGACGGAATGCATCAAGGAAGCCTTGAAGAAGAATTTTCGAAGGAATCTATGAAGGATTTAAAAAAAAAATCTGAAACTCTGCAGAAGTTCCTGGAGATATTCAGTAGAATTCCGGTAGAAGTCTCAGGAAGCACTGTTGAAAAAATCCCCGAATTTCAGGAAATTTTGAAGATCTTCAAGGAGTAGGACCTGAAGAAAATCCTCAGCAAACCTGAATTTTGATGAAAATTCCTAGAAAAATCCATCATTGAAAGTCGAGGAGAATTTTCTGAGAGACCTCCTGGATCAATCTGTTCGTATATTTCAGAAGGAAATATTGTTGTTATACCTCGAGAAATGCCTTGCTTAGCTACCGTAAAGATCCTTACAAAAAACCTCGGAGGAATTCCTACTTGAATCACTGAAAGTGATAAGTATTAATAATATGTAATATTTCCTGCAGAACTTTCTGTTCTTGTGAAAATTTCAAATGGAAACCCTATATCAATTACTGAACAATTTCCTTGTGGACTCCTAATAAATACCTGTTTGAATTTCTGAAGGAATATCTGACAAAAATAAACACTGGTAGAGTTAAGAATGAAACTTTGAAAGAATATCTGAACGAATTCCTGTTGAAAATTCTTAAGGTATTCTTAGAGAATTTCCTAAGATTTTAGCAAACAGATTTTTTTTCCTAAGAAGAATTTGAAAAGTAATTCCTAGCGAAGTTTCAGAAAGGACTTATTGAAATCAACCTAGAAGAATTCTTATAAAAATTTCTGTAGAAAATCTTGCAGAAATATTTGTGGCCCTGCAGTTATTTCCTTTAAAAAAAACCTTGAATAATTTCTGAAAAATCCGCTGGTATAGTTTTTGAAAAAATAAACCCTGGTAGATTCTAGGATCGCATTCCTGTAGTAATTGCTGAATGAATTCATGGAACAATTTTGGATGGAATAGAAGACTTCTCAAAAAAAAAAAACCTTTGACAAATTTATGAAGGAATCATATAAAGATTTTTTCAAAGGAATCTCCAGGGTAATGTCTTGAAGAATCCCTGTAAAAATTTCTGAAAGAATATTGGGCAAAAATATGAATAAATCTGAGAAAAAATTTCCAAAGAAATCCATGTAGATTTTTTTTTTTGGTTTGAAATCCGTGGATGATTTTCTGAAAGAATTCTCGTGCGGGTTTCTGTAAGGATCTATGGAAAAATTGGCGAGGAAACCCATTAATGCTTTTCTTGCGGAATGCTCGGCGAAATTTCTGTAGGATGCTTTTGAAGAAATTCTGAAGGAAAATATTGAAACATACTGGAAAAACTTGTAATGAAAAGGCACGAAATGATGCTAATTGACAAAATGGGAGATGAAATTTATGGACAAATCGCGTTCTGTTAGGATTTGAATCCACGACTCCGTATTCGCTAGACCGGCGCTTTTACCAATTCTGCAGAATCATTACCTGTTCTGTAGCTTAGTTGGTTAAAGTGCCGGTCTAGCGAATACGGAGTCGTGGATTCAAATCCTAAGAGAACGCGATTTTTTTCACAAATTTCGTCTCCCTATTTGTCAATTAGCATCATCTCGTGTTTCAGACATACCAGCAAATCAAGTAAAATGCCATTAAAGGTCAATATATTGCCTAAGATCGCATAATCGTCCCATATGAATTGGAAACCCAGCAAAGATGGGACCGATATGCAATCATAGGCAGTATATATCATTGTAAGTTTTTGAAAAGTAATATTTTTATGAAGTGCGTTTATACTTGGAGTTAAAAAAAATATCTTCTGATTCTAAGAGCTTGTTATTCATTGAATAACTTGGAGTAACCTCGATGACACCACTGGTCCTGAAACGCCACTGCAGCCTCCCTTTGCCTTCGTTATCGTCATTTTACATTTTTTAGGGCACAATCGCCTTTTTGTGATGCGTTACGGTTAAAGATCAATCCGAACCCTAGTGACATCCGGTTTGTCAAGATGGGGTAATATGTTTTGGCAATAAGGATTCATGGTAGAAAGACCTTGTATCTGTTTTTAAAATTGCATTTATTCTGCCTTGTTGATAGTTAAAGAATCGGACTTTGCCCACCCGAGACTACACTTGATGTTAGGAAAACAAACATGCCTTACGTATCTAATTGCGTACTAACCTATCAAGGACTGTTGAGCTCTGGTAGTTTAAGGACTCACGTGCATTCTTATTGCAGAGCACATTCTCTAATTTGACAGAGTTTTGCAACTAGTCTTAAAGTCCCGGGTTTTTCTTTGATGTCATGGGACTAAACTAGTAGCATGACATAGATGAGGCTAGAATTCCGATGCATGGATAAATATCAGTACCACCGTTTTGTTTTTTTCTCAGAATTCGAATGGATTGTGTTTGATTAGGAGCGCTATTTCACTGGGATTTTAATCTCTATGATAACGAGACCTTTTCATCGTAATCGATTTCTTGCACCTCTGGGATAACAAAACAGGAGCTGTACAGAAATCGATGCTTAATTGCTTCTCAATGACAATGGAGTAGTACGACATGCACTAAATACTAAGGATACGGGTAATGCCACAAAAGATCTAAATACTGGTCGCAGTGGCTCACTCGAACAGAAAAAAAAATAGCTGATGTTTTTTGGAAGCGTGCGAAAATTAATGTCAGAGTTCATAATTTGACAGTGATAGAAGCTTAGGTACATACCCAATGGTGTTGGCCTTAAATGTCCTTGTGGTTCATATGCTTATGTGATACGTAACCTTTGTGATTAGGTTGCGTAATTTGTTATGATAAAATTTTGTTATAGTACGATTAATTTTCTTAAAAATACTTCGAAGATAGAAAAATATCTTTCAGAATATTAGTCCAGGGATTCCTTCGCAAATTTATCCAAATATACATCCTAAAATTCTCCCGCAAATCAGGGATTTCTTTAGTATCTTTTCCAGGGACTCCTCCAAAAATTGCACAAGTCTTGCATGAAATGCTTCAGAAATCCCTCCTTGTAGTTCGGCCAGGGAATCTCTCGGATTTTTTTTTTTTACATAAACTCCGGGAATTTTCCAGTGATCTTTTTACAAACTTCTTTGGCAATTTGTTCAGATGTTTTTCGAGGTGTTTTTTCAGAAAGTCTTCCATAAATTTCTTCCAAAATACAGCCATTTATTCCTTTCGGAAATTAGTTATAGAAATCAACTAGAAGTTCCTACAGAAATTCCTTCAAAAATCCTGAAAGGATTTTTCTTCAGGAATCTCTTTTTAGAAATTTCACGAATTCATCCAAATTTTTTTCAAAAAAAATCTTGCTTACAGTCCTCCAGAAATTTCTTCACTAATTTATTGAGAACTTTCTCCATGGATTCGTTTATAAATTCTCATGCACATTTCTATCAAAGCTTTCTAGAAGTTTTCCTTCAGAAACTTTACATGGGGGTAACTTTAGCTGAGACCGGCCCACTTTTTACACCTTGTCTCCAAAAATGTTTAAAGTGCTGATTTTCTGAAAGTCCTCGCTTAAAAAGTAAGAAAAATGCATTTGGTTACTCAAATTGGTGGACCCCCCGTTAGTTGGAGCCACAACAATTTTTGCAGACCCCTCGATTTAAGTAAAATGGTGGCTCATTTAAACCGTTATAACTCGAAAGTTTCTCCAAAAACCACCTCAAAACGAATTGTTGTTGAAACGAGGGAAGATAGAGCTACTATTTACAATAATAAAAAGTTAGGTCGGCCATATTGATTTTGGCCGCCATCTTGGATTTTTATACCAAAACATTGTTTTCACCACGATGGCAACCACCGATTTTCAAAATTTTTACATCAATTGAAAGCTAAGACAGGTATACATAACATATCAAAAAATTAGAGATGTCTTTTTCTCCTATCAAAAGTTATCTGTAGTTTTGTAAATTAAGCCACGTTTTCTCCATACATTTTCATGCGCGCCGGCAACGACATGCCACAGCGTCCGAGTTTACGCCTGCATGTATACACATTACACATGCACCTGCTGCAAAATTTGGGCAAATCGGAGGATCGTTTCTGTTTTTGGCTGTTTCGGGTTTATTCAAATATTTTAGACCCCCTCCCTCCCCCACGTAACAAATTTTATATGAGAAATTTTGAGATTTTGAATGAAGCGTAACGCAGCCCTGGACCCCCTCCCTCCCCTCTTAGCGTTACGTAATATTTGAACAAACCCTTCTCAATGATGCGGGCATTGTTTTTATAACTTTTTTAGTGTTTTGAAAAGCTTAAACCTTCAGCTTTCCATTAGAGGGTTCAGATTTGAAATTCGAATTCGTGAACACTGCGAAATAATGCTGCATTTATGTAAACGGCCGGCACCGGGCCCAGTGCGCAAAAGTGGCATGGTTTACAAAACGGCAGATAACTTTTGAAAGAAGAAAAAGACATCTCTAATTTTTTTATATGTTATGTATAAATGTCTCAGCTTTCAATTGATGCAAAAATTTTGAAAATCGGTGGTTGCCATCATGATGAAAAAAATGTTTTGGTATAAAAATCCAAGATGGCGGCCAAAATCAATATGGCCGACCCAAATTTTTATTATTGTAAATAGTAGCTCTATCTTCCCTCGTTTCAACAACAATTCGTTTTGAGGTGCTTTTTGGAGAAACTTTCGAGTTATAACGGTTTAAATGAGCTACCTCTAGCGAATTTGAGTAACCAAATGCATTTTCCATAATTTTTTAGCGAGGACTTTCAGAAAATCGTCACCAACCACCAACCAAACATGTTTGAAGACAAGGTGTAAATAGTGGGCCGGTCTCAGCGAGAATTACCCATAGTATTTGTAAGGTATTACCTTCTGCTCGGAAAGGGGGGGGGCGGTGTTTGGTGGTCTACACCACCACCCCCCCCCCCCCCCCTATTACCGACGTTTTATACACTAGGCACCCCTCCGCCTTTTGCCAAAATTTTGAAAAACCTCTCCCTTAGTGCCACTTCTGTGCACGTGCGCCTATCACTATCATGCCCAGGATTATTATCATCGATAATTCAGTTATTCTAATGTCGCATTCTTCAAAGATACAATTGTTATAACCCTAAAAACTCCATATTTCCATCGTACCAGCCTGTGGCGGGATGTTCATAGCAGCCACAGCTTCAACAGCAACAGTAGTGGCATCATTTTACGCTTCTGAAAACACCCGATGAGAAGTAGGTACCTATACCTACCAACGCAACGCAACGATTCCAGCACTCCAGTAGTCACCGCCAACCAACAATGTAACCGAACAATTTCTGCACCCGAAATCCGACTGGATGTGCGCGAAAGAACTTGAGCCGGAGAAAGCCGGAGCGAGAGCAGCAGCACCAGCAGCAACAGCAAGAAAAGTTTCGTTATCTGCATTTCCCGGTTTTTATTCTCGTTGTTAATACAAATATTATTGTTATGATCGTCATTATTACAACAAATAGCATTGAAATTCCCGCAGCACAATGGTGTCCGGGGTGGGTGGTGGCGCTAACAAAGTACTACGATGCGGGAGATGGTGGACCCCAGGAGGTGTGGGTGTGGAAACACTTTGTCGGTTGTTGGGATTGTTCATGTTAGGTACCTCCACAGCATAAAGAAAAGTCGACTTGTAGTACGTTCCAGAAGAAGAGCTATGGATGCGCTGGCGCGGGTGGTCTAGGTGGTGGATTTTGTTTGTTCTTTTATCTGTGTCTTCTAGAAGGACTTCATTTTCATCGACACCGGGTAGGTTGGCTGTGTGTACCGCCGAGGAAACCGAAAAACATCAGTGAAGTGAAATAAAAAGTTCCATATTAAAAGATGTATTAAGCGAAGTGATGGTTTGAAAAACTGCACCCCGACACGGTCGTTCCATGAATATATTTACCGAACCGGCCATCATCGACGGGAGCCGGGAACGGCGACAGTGAAGCGCATGACTTTACCGTGTCAAGTGATCGATGGTTGTGTCGGTGTGGATCGGTGGTGGTTTTGTAACAGCCAAGCGAGCGCAATTTCCATAAGTTGTTCTTCTAGGTCTCGCTTTCGGCGTAAGAACATACGAAAGCAACGGGGAACGATTTGGAAAAAAGTTTTAATGCGAGAGAATTAGTTGAATGTATCATTTCCTGAATGCAGCACGAGCTAAAATAAAACTGATGGCAGTTTGGGCCATTCCTTTTTACAAGGTAAGTTTTTCTTGTGTTTTGTATGTATCTGGGTATTCTTGAAAAAAAAATAAATGACATGCAATCCAGGCCTCATTATGTCGTCCCGTACAGTGTGACAGCTTGCGGCAAGAGGATTACGCTCCGAGTAATAGCTGATGTTTTTTTGGAAGCGTGCGACAATTAATGTTAGAGTTCATAATTTGACAGTGGTAGAAGCTTAGGGATATACCCAATGGTGTTGGCCTAAAACGTCCTTGTGGCTTATATGATAATGTGATACGTAACCATTTGTGATAAGGTTGCCCAATATCTTATGATACATTATTGTTTTATAACGAAAAATTTTCTTTAAAAAAAACTTCGAAGATAGAAAAATATCTTTCAGAATTAGTCCAGGGATTTCTTTGCAAATTAATCCAAAGATTCCTTCTAAATTTCTCCCACAAATTTCTTCGCAAATGCTCATTTGAAAAATTTAATCAGGGATTGATTTAGTATTTTTCCAGGGATTAAACCTTTGAAGATTGCACTAAGGATTTCTCTAGAAATTTCTGAAAAGTATCTTAGAAAGTCTTGCATGAATGCAAGAATGCAAAATGCTTCAGAAATCTCTCCTTGTAGTTCGGACAGGGAATCCTTCGGAAATTCTTTTTAATATTAACTCAGAAATTTTTGCAGGGATTCCTTTACAAACTTCTTTAGCGATATTTCAAGATTTTTATCCTAGTGTATATCAGAAAGTCTTCCATAAATTTCTTCCAACATACTTACATGGTTACCTTTCGGAAATTTGGTCTAGAAATCAACCAGTAGTTCCTCCAAAAAATCCTCAAAGGATTCCAGAACAGAAAACAGAAATACAGGAAAATCGCCTATGTGAATTAAGGTATTTTACGTACTTTCGAATTTCAGCAAAATGAAATTAATTACGGGGTTTCCTCAGAAATTTATTTAACGATTTCCCCACAAACTCCTTAAAATTCTTGAAATAAATCTAACAACTTCAATCGATTTTTCTCATCGGGGATTTATTCAGATGTTTCACTATTTATTCCACTGAAATGTCTCAAAAGATTATAATAGAAAATCAAGTATTCCATGATTTTTTTTTAGAAATCCTTTATTGATCCCTTATAAAATTTTTTGAGAGGTTTCTTCAGAAAATTTCTGAAGATTGTTTTTGAAAAATCCAAACAGTTTCAAACAATAAATGAATCGCTTTCGCTCTTCGTATAGATCGATGAGATTAGAATTGAACCTTATGACAACTAGGTTGCCGGGTCATTAATTGGCTCGGTAGCTTAGTTGGTAAAGCACTTGTCTAGCGGGCTTTAGGACATTTGGTCGATTGACATTTGGTCGAATGACGTTTGGTCGAATGACATTTGGTCGAAAGTACGTTTGGTCGAAAGGACATTTGGTCGAAACCCATTTTGTGGAAGAAGAAGCATATGACATTTGGTCGAATGGTCAATTCGTCGAATGGACATTTGGTCGAAAGGCGCTAACCGATGAAAAGAGATTTAAGTGGAAAAAAATATTCTAGATTTGGGTATCTGAATTTATTTGTTACTGAACTTATTTGGTTGAAAGTATGTTTGGACGAAAAATATGTTTTCACCGAAAAAAATCAATAAATCTCGAAACATAAAATTCAACGGTGACGAAAAACCTCACAAAGAATAGACGTTAAGTTGTATAGCAATTTAATCATGTTAATAATATCAAACATTAAACAGCAAATATTTCATTCAAGGGTGTTTATTATTAAGGTAACTTGTTTTGCAATGTAGTTTTCGTTGGCATTGGTGAAGTAGTTGATTTCCCATCGAAGATTTCTCCTTATCTTTAATATTGGCTCTTCTTCCAAGTTTCATAATTTCACTGCGTTTTTGTGTAGCACATACTGGCTTTTCCATCAAAGGTTTCTCCTTCTTTTCAACATATGCTGTTCTTTCAAATTAGCTATTTCAGTTCTACCGCTGTTGTCGTCGAGAACAGACGGAATCAAACGCGTTCTCCGGTTCTCTTTTACCAGCTATTGTGCTGTACATGCCGCAGCTTGCAAGCGCGCTTTGTTCGTCGGTCGTTCACCGTAGCTTCATACGCTGAGGTGCTTACTGCGTCGTCGTTCGGATAGCGAATAATTGAAATGTGTGATGTTATTAACACCGCTCAATTTCGTTTCCCGGTGGGCAGCCCGCGCCCCACTTGGACGGAAATTGCCAGCTTCCTGAAAAAATTGGACACGGATTTGACGGTGATGGACACAGTGTACAAGACGGCCCATGATCGTTCTTTATTTATAAAATTTACGACGTTGGAAGCAATGCTGCAATCACTGCAGAAAAATACGGAGCCGATAAAATTCGTATATGAAAGCGGGCAATTGGTAGATGTCCGAATGTGTGTCGCAGGTACCAATGTGAAGCATGTTCGGGTGTTTGATTTACCGCCGGAACTAACCGATGACCAGTTATCCCACGTAATCGGAGAATTCGGGAAGATCGAGAGGATTGTTCGAGAAAAGTTTCCCGAAGAGCTCGGTTTGGGCCACCTGTACAATGGGGTGCGTGGTGTGTATATTGATATAAAAAAAGATATTCCACCAGCAATCGTCATTGGGAAGTGGAAAGGGAGAATTTTTTATGACGGCTTGAAAAATACGTGTTTTTTGTGTCGAGCGGTGGGTCACCGAAAGGATACCTGCCCCCAACGGCAAAAGCGGAAGATCCACGAGAACCAAAAGCAGGAGGAAGCGAAAGTCAGTTCTTATGCTGAAGTTGTGTCTGGAGAAGCGAGCGGATCAGCAGAACAGGAAGTTTCGGAAGAATGGGTGGACGAAGTAATTGAAGTTTTGGACGACAACGGACACCTCTCGGATACGTTTGAAGTGGAACAAACGCCGTCGAGAAGTTACGATAAAGCAACGGATTTGGAGAAGGAAGTACGCCGTAAAGAAGGTATTGAGAAGTTAGAAGAGGTAGCCAGAGCGATCAAGGATGCGATGACAAACCCGAACGCTAACCAGCGTAGAGCTCAGTTCGCCGCATCCGGTTCCAGTTCTGGCTCTGGCTCGCGTCCGAAAAAGAAATGTACACGTAGAACTTTTTACTAGAATGTATTAACATTGTTTTTTTTAGAATAACATTTTTTTTTTGACTCTCGGCTCCGTAAAGTTTTGTATAAAACGAATGAGCCTAAATAAATAAACCATCTGAATAAAAAAAAAAAAAAAAAAAATAGCTATTTGTGCTGACAGTGGACATTATGGTTGTGATTTTTTTTATTGATGATTTTTCCTTCTTTTGAACATAGGCTATTCTTTCAAGTTTCGTATTTGTACTATGTTTAAATGTTATGGCTGCTGTCTTTTTCTCATGTATTTTTCCTTCTTTGAAACATAGGCTATTCTTTCACGTTTATTAACCCTCCTAGGATGTTCGGTTTTTCGCACCACGATGGCGTAATGCACGTTCAGCGTGCCTGTTTGGATCATATTGACCCCAACATCGTTTTCCTGTACGCTGTACAAACTGCTGAATGTTTCATAAGAAATTTTTCCTTTTGAACACAAGCTGTTCTTCATTAGCTGATGCCTTTTTTTTTAGATATTTTTCCTTCTTTCAAACACAGGCTGGTCTTTCAAGTTTACTCATTTCATTGCGTCATGTATCAACTGCTTTTTTTTCATCAGTGGTTATACCTTCTGGGGTTTTGTTCAAGTTTCCTGATTTTATGAACTATGTTCATATGTCGAAGATGCAGATTTTTCATCTGATATTTTTCCTTCTTTTAAGCATACAGGCTGTTCTTTCATGTAGTGTTGCACTTGAACTGAACACGAGTCGAAAATATTTAATATAAATGCTTTCAATGTTTTGATTGAAACGCAGTAGAAATTTAACTTGCGTGTCAGAGCTCAAGACCGCCCGTTCAGATACCGATTCAGCTCCGAACTCATATGTGCTTACTCTATCGATATGTTATGCAAATAAACTGGTCCGGTCACCCGGAGTTTCAGAAAATCCGTCAATACATTGTGGGGTTGAGAGGGGATGAGGTGTAAAAAAATGTTATTGATAGCCATGACTTTTTGAGATTTTTTTTCTGGAATAGCCCACCAATGGACTGATGACAAGACTAATTGGTTTATTGGTTTATGATCTTTGATGGTTATTGTAGCTGACATGCCGAACATATTCCTGAAAATCCGGATTTTCCGAAAACCACGGTAATCAGACCGGTTCACTCGGATAAGCTCCCAATAAAACATAAGTTTCTGAATCGAATCCCAAGATTATTCAAATCTTTGAAAAATGGCAGATATATAACCATTTCAGTTTTGAGGATACCAGGGTATCATGCGTTCCAACTTCCAACTGAAGAATTTTCAAATATGTCTGATCGCAGCGTGCCGAGTTTAAACTTGAACGCGTCACTTTTTTCATGTTATCCTCTTATGGTAGTATCATGCACTGCAAGCAAGTATCATCATTCGGGTATCGCTAGGTGTATTTTCGGACATTCTCACGTACAAAGTAAATAGGTACTGCTGATTTGCATTGCTCTAGCAGCGAATGCCACAAGCCGCAGAGCAATATTGTTGATAACGAGATGATAGTTTTCCAATGACAGGTTCAACAAAAGTTTTTTTTTTCGTTGATCTGCGAATAGTAGCCCCATTAACGTCGGCATTCTGCAGTTCACGAGCCAGGTGCGCAAGACGTGTGGGTTGAATTAAAGTTCTCACGTTCCAAGATTTGATTTTCCAATCGTTATCCGTAAATCGTTGCCTGGTCTGTTGCCGTTAAATCAATCCGTTTTCTCTAGTTTTGCATTTTTTCTGGTAGGTGACGGTTTAAAACAGGCTTTCTTACCGGGGCTGCTCTGCCTACATGGCGCTCAAGGGGCTACCACCTAGGGTACGCACCTCCCTATTGAGTATTCTGAACGTACCTACTCAAGCTGAAGTCGGAAATACAACAGTGCGCGGACTGCCTTACCTGCTAAGCACATAACTCTCATCTAGCGGTTTTTGTCATCGGCTGGTCTAGTGTCTTTTCATCAGTCAGTGCCTTTCGACCAGATGTCCATTCGACAAATTGTCCGTTCGACTAAATGTCATATGTTTCCTACTCCATAATATGGGTTTCGACCAAATGTCCATTCGACCAAACGTCCGTTCGACCAAATGTACTTTCGACCAAATGTCATTCGACCAAACGTCATTCGACCAAATGTCATTCGACGAAATGTCATAGATTCTGTCTAGCGAATAAGGGTCGTGAGTTCCAATCTCACCTGAGCTGTGGATTTTTTCTCAATTTAACCAATAATTTACCCATCTGTACATATGTACGTTGAGTTATTTGAAATTCATGATTGGCCACACGGATTGGTATTACCGAAAATTTGCACTTTGAGTGAGTCATTCTATGAGTTTTCTTAAATCTTCCTCCATAATGTTTTTCAGGAGGCCATAGGACAAATTTTTCAGGAAATCATCCACGGAGTACTTCAGAAAAGCTTTCAGTGATTCTTCAAGAAAGTCAAATTTTCTTCAGAAATTAAAAAAAAATCATAAGTAAATCTTTCACAGAACCCTTCAGGATTTCTTTCAGAGAATCCTTCGAAAGTTCTTCCAGGAATTCTTTTAGAAATATCTCTGGATATTCCTTCAAAAATTCCTGAAGCAATTCCTCCACCAAGGGATACCAAGCCCAAGGAAGTCTTCTATGAATTTCTCCCAAAATTAATCCAAATATTCTTTCAAAAATTACCCCTGGAATTCGGTGCGAAGAACAAGCATAAGCCTAAATTCACGTACCGTCGCGTCGTTGGGGGTGAGAATGGGTCAAAAAATGCATACTTCCACATTCGTTGCTCAATATTGTTCGTGCAGTTGAAAACCGGAATTTTTGACACTTGAAAATCGATGTTTCTCCCAAACCGTGTGTCGGACGTACGTCGGACAAAGTGTGCTGGATAGAAGGCCAGATCCGCTGCTCAGCGCACAACGTCCGACGTTAGGTTTTACGTATGGAATTGGGTAAAACTTGATTGTCGCGTGTAGAGAAACTTCGGGTTTCAACCGCGACGACAATAACTTTCGCTTCTTTGTATGAAAAAGTTCTTTCAACATTGGAATGTGATCATTTGTATTACATGCTGAAATGTTAAAAAAAATATTTGGAGTTCATCATATTTTCTAAAAAACTACAAGTTAGGGTGGCTCAAGCTTGTATGGCAAAACCACATGTCAAAAAGTTCGATGGGCCCCCTTCTCATTTCGTTCTATATGACGCCACGATGCTCTGGTCAAATTTTCAGCTAAATCCGTTAACATTAGGGCGGTGCTAAACTCGTTTGAAGTTTGTATGGGCGTTTATATGGGAAAACATCGTTTTTTGCATTTTTATTCGGAGGGGTTCAAATTTTCCTTAAAACACGTAATCGATCCCATAGAAATATAGCCTGGGATATGCCAAAAAACTTTGTCGAAGACCGCAAAGTGATCAGACACTTGCGAATAAAGCTATAGCCTAGACAGTACCGGGCTCATTCAATGAGATTTTATTGCTATTGTTATTCCTGTACATGTTAAATGTTAAGCACCACCAGATGGTCTGCATGTAATATCTTTTCTTACAAGCTTCGGATGACTTTGCGGTCTTCGACAAAGTTTTTCAGCACATGTAAGACTATAGTTCTATATAATCGGCTATATGTTTTATGTAAAAATAATGCCCCTTATGAGAAAAATGCTAAAAACGATGTTTTTCCATATAAACTCCCATACAAACTTCAAACGAGTTTAGCACCGCCCTAATGTTAACGGATTTAGCTGAAAATTTGACCAGAGCATCGTGGCGTCATATAGAACGAAATGAGAAGGGGACCCATCGAACTTTTTGACATGTGGTATTTTGAGCCACGCTACTACAAGTGTAAGAAAAATGACCCATTCTCACCCCTTCGAGGGGGTGAGAATGGGTCAATGGAACCGAATTTGGTCCGCATTGACAACAAAGCAAGTTAATAAAATTCTGGTCAAGGTTGATACAACTTACCAATAGTATATTATATGATAAATATGAGTTTGAGATTCTAAAATGTATCAATCCACCTAAATTGCGATGTTTGATCGAGCCTTAATAGTGGCATTTTGAAAAAGTCTTATTTTTAAGATTTTTTCGATGAATTATCAAAAAATAACTAATTGCTCCAGAAACCTATTTTTTTGACAGGAACTGCTGGCAACTACGAAGATGACAGCATAAAATTTTTGATTCGATAATCGCAACAGTTGATGAGATAATGTTTTGACCCAATCTCGCCCCTGGGGATTTTTTTTTGATTACCGTACGGGTTTGGGCCGAAGGGTCTCAGATTTTCATGAAACTTCTTCCACAGGCAGGGCTCATGGATATATGAACAAAAAAAAAATGAGAAAAATTAAGGGTCGCCTATTTTCCCGGAAAATTCAGGTGGAATTTTTTTGTTCTCCCCTGACACTACTTACATTGAAAAATCATAGCTCAAGAACGAAGCATCGTAGAAACAAAGCTTATTTCAGAAAATGAAAGCAAATTTTCTCAGGAATAAAAAAAAATGAACTGGAAAAAGTTTTCCACAAAATTTTCCACAGTTGAGAAAATTCGTAAAGAAAAGCCGGAAAAACTATGCCCGTACCCGTGGAAAATATTCTAAACAATATTTTTGAGAAGGTTATTTTATAAGCTTCAATCGCAGAAATTTTCCGAAAGCAATTTTTTTCGTTTTTGAGTTACGGCCAATTTTGTTAAAAAATGTCCAAATGTGCCATAAATGCCTTTTCTTTGAAAAAATATAACTCAAAAACGAAGCATCGTAGAAATAAAGTTTTTAAATAAACATGAAGCAAATTTTCTCAGAAACTCAAAAAAAATATTAAGTGGAAGAAGTTTACCACAAAATTTTCCACCGTTGAGAATTCATAATGAAAAGCCGGAAAACCTATGTCAGAACTCGTTGAAATTTTTCTAAAACATATCTTTGAGAACGTAATTTCATAATCTTCGATCGCTGAAACTTTTGGAACAGAACAAGAACAAATAATATAGGCTTACTTGGTCATTTTCCCAAAATTGGCCATAACTCAGTAACGAAAAAAATGCATTCCAAAAATTTCATCGATCAAAGCTTATAAAATTACCTTCTCAAATATGTTTTTTTTTATTTTCCGCGAGTTCGGGCATAGTTTTTCCGGCTTTTCTTTATAAATTTTCTCAACTAAGAAAAATTCCGTGGAAAACTTTACTCCAGTTCATATTTTTTGAATTCCTGAGAAATTTGCTTCCATTTTTATTAAAAAACTACTTTGTTTCTACGATGATTCATTCTTGAGTTATTAGGTATTAGGTATCTTTATTAGAGAGATTTTCAGCCCGAGGCTGGTTCATCTCTTGTTCTTGAGTTATGATTTTTCAAAGAAAAGGCTTTTATGGCACATTTGGACATTTTTTAACAAAATTGGCCATAACTAAAAAACGAAAAAAGAAATGCATTCCAAAAATATCAGCGATTGAAGGTGATAAAACAACCTCCTCAAAATTATTTTTTCGAAAATTTTCCACGAGTTCGAAAATTTTCCACGAGAATTTTCTCAACTATGGAAAATTTTGTGGAAAACTTTATCCAGTACATATTTTGTTTTAATTCCTGAGAGAATTTGCTTTCATTTTCTAAAAAAGCTTTGTTTCAACGATGCTTTGTTCTTGAGTTATGATTTTTCAAAGGAAGTAGTGTCAGGGGAGAGCAAAAAAAATCCACCTGAGTTTTCCAGGAAAATAGATGATCCTGATTTTTTCTCATTTTTTTTTGTTCATATAGGGTACTGGTTCCTTTATTAAGCATGTCGCTCCCATTTTCATCCTACAATGGGACAAAGGATTGAAGCGTTGTTTATTTATTTATTTTTGTATTCTTGTTAGACGCATGAAAACAAAAAGAACGGAATCAGTCGGTGCCGTAATCGCTTGTTTTCGAATAGGATGAATATGGGAGCATGAGATTACTGATGGAACACATACCCTATCCATAAGCCCTGAGTTTGATGAAAATCTGCGACCCTTCGGCCAAATTTGTACGATAATTAAAAAATTCTCCCGGCTCTGATCCATTGTCACCCCCAACGACGTACTTATACCGATAAGAGATAAGAGAAAAACTGTGATTTGCTCCTAAAATTTACCAGGAATTAAATTTAGAAAAATCTTCAAGGAATTTGTTTAAAAAGTTTATCGGTATTTTTTTAAGAGATTCCTGTATAAGTTCTTTAAAAATTAATTCAGTGATTTCTGCAGAAAATTTTCCAAAGATTCCATCAGAAATTCCTTCAGGTGTTTGTTCAGGGAATCCACCGGAGTTATTTTTTTTAGAAAATACTCTAGAGATTTCATTCAAATATTCAAATATATATTCTCGTATGACAACTCCTCCAGAGATTCTAGCATTACTTCAGTATTTTGGAAAGGAATTCATCCAAAGATTCCTGCAGGAGTTCGTGCAGAGAATCCTTCAGGATTTTCTGCAAATATGTTTCTATATATTTTCTTAGAATTTATCCGTGTTTTCCTCTAAACGGATTCTCAAAAAAACTTATTTAAAAATATTTCCTGAGAGTGTTTATGGGAATTTAATAATTAATATCTCAAGTGTTTTTTGTTTTTTGTTTGTTTTCAGAGGGTTTTGCAGTCGCTTACCTTTTCGTTCTCCAAGTATTCCTTCAGGATGATTTTCAGACATTCGTCCCCAGATTTCTCCAGGAATAAGATTTTTTTTCATAAATCCCTCATTTTTCCATTAATAGCACAAGGGTTTCCCGAGAAGTTTCTTTCGCTATTTTTCAAGTTTTTTAAAAATCGTTCAAGAATTTCCCTGATATTGCTTCAGATATTCCTGAAGAATACTTCCTCAGATTTCTACAGGGATTTTACAGAAGATTTATGCAGAAATTCTTGCTAGGATTTTCCTGCAGCTATTCTTATCTCAGAATTCAATGGATTTCTTCGGGAATTTCAGCAAGAGATTTCTTCAAAAGCCAAAGGAAATTTTTATTAAAATTTCTTCTAAAATTCTAAAAGTTTTTCTTCAGAAATTTTCCCAAGAACTCAGTGAGAAATTCATTCATTGATTCCTGTTGAAATTGATCTTTAAGAACTGCTCCTGCGGTTTCATCAGAAATATCTTTTGAAATGTCTTTAGAAATCCCTTCATATATTCTTCTGCGGAATTTCCAAAGGTTCTTCCGGATATTGCACAAAAAAAAACTGAAGAATTCTTTAGGACGTAATATCCAAGGAGTCCCAGGAGGAATGTCTTTGAAAATCCCTTGAAAGCTCCTGGAAATACCTTTGAAGCTCATACAAGAAATTTCAGAAAATTTTCTGGAAAACATTCCTGAAGTAAATTCCGAAGATACATCTGCAGCATTTTCTGGAGAAATGCCTAGAATTAACCATTTTAGATAGTTATTCTAGGCACATCACGACTGCGTAGTGCACGTTAACCAACCCGTCAATAACAACATGGAGAAGTTTTATTTGCGCCTGCGAGCGTCCTAGGACCACTGAAGAAAAAATTGGTTTTATGTTTAAGTGGATAACCATTTGAAGGTATTCATAGAGTACCTCTTGGAGAATTTCTTAAAAAATGCTAAAGAACAGATTCTGGAGTAATTCGTGCAGGTATTGTTGAGAGAGTTATTGTAAAAAAATCTGAAGGAAATCCTGAATTAATCCAAAGCAATGCCTGTATGAAGGAACACTTGAAGGAACTATCTAATACCATGGATGAACTTCAAAAAGAAAGTATTGAAAGAAAATCTAGAAAAATTTCCAAGTAAATGCCCGAGAAAATCCCAGGATAAATTAAGTAAAATCAGAAGGAACCTCTGGAAAAATTCATGCAATAATTTATAAAAAAATTTCCGAAAAAAAATCCAAATTTCTCTAGAATAAAATTCTAGATGAACTTCTGAAAGAATCTTTGTGAATGGAGATGAACCAGCCTCGGGCTGAAAATCTCCCGAATAAAGCTAATAATAATAATCTTTGTGGTCAGATTGCTTCTGGGATTGAACCTTTTGAAGAAAGTTTTTGAAGAAATCTGAGGAAAAATCCTGGAAGAATAACTAAAATTTCTTGAAAAATTGCTTCCGGAATTTTTAGAGAAATTCTAATGGGAACCTCATATAAATAATTTTGACAATATTTCTACAATAATTACTTCAGAAATGTTCGAAGAAATACATGAAGGAGTACAAGCATGAACTTGTGTGGCAATCCTTGAAGAAACTTCCTATGGCACCCCTTAAGGAATCGGAAGGAGTTTCTGGACCAGTTTCAGTTTTTTTGTGAAATTTTTTGAGCAACCCCTAAAGAAGTCCCAAGAAAAATTCCTGAAAGAGTAACAGGAGGAATACCTGGAAGGTTTTTTTAATGCATAGACAGGAATGTATTTTAAACCGATACTAGGAGGATTATCCATAGGAATAATTTCTAAAACCATTATAAGAAAATCTGCGGGATTCTTCCTTTTGTAAATAACCCAGATTTTTTTTGATAAATCTTGAGAAAAATTCAAAGAAATTCTTACTTAACTCATAAAAGGAAGGAATGCCCCCAGCGCGATAATTACAGAGTAGTTTTGTGAAATATTTGTAAATGGAGCTGTTTCCTGGAATATTTTTTTAGTAGGCGCAATAGTGAAACAGTTTCCCTGGGGGCGTACCACTGGGCGCTGAAATTTAAAAACCTTTAATAAACAACTCTGATTTGAGCATAACAGCACTGATAGGTTCTTCAAGAAATTCATCCAGAGATTCTTTAAGATGTTCTTTATAAATTTGTTCAGAAAATTCTTCAAGTCTCCCGTTGATTCTTTTGAAAGTTTCACCCTGGATTTAAAATCTTCAGGAAATTTGTCTATAGATTACATTGGAAATTCCTCCAAAGGATCGTTCAAACATTCTCCCTAGGAATTTCAACAGGAATTCCTTCAGAAATATTTCAAGAGTTTCTTAAGGAATATTTTCATAGGTTTATCAATTGACTTCTTCAGCAATTTGATAAGGTGATTTTCCATGGAAAACTATTAATATTTTTTCCAGGCTTTTCACTAGAAGCTTTTCAAGGAGTTTTTCCATGTTATCTTCTATGATTTTTTTCAGAAAAAATCCTAAGATTTTTTAAAACATTTCTCAAGAATTCTACTAGATATTTTTGCAGGAATTCTCCTAGCCCCTCTTAGCTCTTGCGTGCAGCTTAGGGTTCCGACTAGATCGTCGCCAGAAAGGTTGTTGGTGTTACCCTCCATGGACAATCGCTCCACAAAAGCCTCTCTTGCACTCTCATTATTATCCGTTGCAAGAAAATAGAGAGCGAAAATGGTACAAAATCGCTAATAGACCTCCGCTCGTACGTTTAATCGTTATGGTGTCTTTTACAATAAGTGCGCGAATGGGCCAAAGAATACTGCGCCGAAGACACCAACACGATTTATCGTACTGGCGGAGGTATACAAGCACTTGCGCTCAAAAATTTTCGCGCAACACATAATAGCATGTATTTTGCAATAATTCCCGCATGATGATCTTGTTTGGTTTGGTCGCATTTGCGTAGATAATTTATCGCGTTCTTACATGCATTTCCGTCTTTCACTTTATGACTATATAGTTAACTCCCTCTATGAAGGAATACCAAAAAGCACTGCATCAAAAATTCACTGCACCTAAAAGACTTGCACGATAACAAAAAAAAAAAGAACGAAATTCCATTCCACTTAGTTCTAAATCCATAACAATGCGCTTCAACAACGAGCAACCAGCGTTTCTGTTCTCCTGGTTATGCACTACAAGGGACCGATGAAGCACCTCCGGACACAACCACAGCCCACTCACATTCTATCTTGGAGCCAACAGCCAAATAGGGACAGGATGTGCGGCTCATTGGCTGCTGCAATAGGTGGTTTTGCAAGCCATAGCTTCCAACGTAGGGGAAGATAGTCCAAAATATGTCGGTGTGATGAAATGACCCAAAAACGGAAGATCCGGTATGTATCCAAGCTCACATTGTTCAATAACTTGAAACAATAATTATGTGGAACGAGCTCACCAATAAATCATGATTATTGTGTACACAGCAGAATATAATCAAGAGGAACTGAGCGACCCATTGTCTGGAAAGTTGAAACATGCATCTCAATTATTTGCGGCATTAGACTCGAAAATTTTCAGAAAAAGGATACTCGGAACACTTTGAAGCATCCGCCCCTAGTAGGCAATGGATGCGCAACCGAAGAACAAAAGCTTAAAATGGCACAACCGCCAACCGTTTCTGCTCGCAATTCAAATTAGCTAATGTGTGCTCATATGAAATGAACATTTGCGAGTTTTTATCACCGTTATTAACATTACTATTGGCCATTTGGCGAGACGTGAGCGAGCCTCGGTTGTTCCTAGCAGTTCTACCACCAGCAGCAGCACTAGAAGCGGTTTTCCACGACCTCGATAATAACTGTCGGAGGGCTGCTGATGCGCTCCAGTCAGGCAGAGAAGCGGTGTGTATTTGCGCTTGGGTTGTTGCTTGCAGAATGCAGTGAAACTGTTGTAGGTATGTACCGAAAGTGGAAGGATTCCCTTCATCTCTTGTTTTCAGAATAGTACGATTGGGCAGCCAAAAAATGCTGATCATGGGTGAACGATGAGTAGAGTTCATCTAGCACGGAGTCCATTCCATGGGAAGCCCCAATCTGGTTCCGGGTGTTGCACGTAACGATTCACACGGCACGAGACAAATTTGTTGGGAATATCCTGACAGCGACTGGAATTCCATCACCGACATCGTTTGAATTTAGGCAATTAATAGCCTTTTCGGTTCGAGTTGGACTTAGCCAGTCGGATCTTCCGCCATTTGACGGTTTGGGAATTGATCTTTTCAATAGTAAACATGCCAAAAATTGATACTCTTAGAACACTTTCTGTTCAATCTTCAGTCTTTGAGTTGGTCTAGTTCTGGAATCCGTAAGTTTTATTTTTCTTCTCAGTTCAGGTTTAAAATGCATTGCCCAAACAGTTGGAACTGCAGATCTCTCAATTTTATCGAGACCACCGCATATCGTCGATCTACTGAAGGATCACGCCACGGGTTTGGCATCGTAGCGCTGCATGCAAGTGTGTTGAACAGGATCCATGGTGCTAACGTTTAGATCTAATCATACCATCTACTAGACTAGATCTGCAGCAACACCCGCGAACCAGGAACACCTCTCATCGTGACGGATGATAAGGAGAGGCGCGTGTTCTGTTGGTGAAAGATCGACGAAAAAAATGTGTTTTTTGAAACAGCAAGTTCGAAGAAGAACCGCCCTGATTCAGTCCGTCTAAGGTTACAAACAATGACGAAAGTTCATCCGGAACTCGGACACTTGATTAAGATTCGTCAAGCAACGCACGAATCAGTTTAATCAATCTAATCAGCTCGTCGGAAAGTCATGTTTGATCATAATCTGCCATAACTCGTTTTCCTTCACTGAATCGTACACCGCCTTCAAATCGATAGGTCTGAAAGTTGTACTCCCGAAATTTATCGAAAATCTGAGGCAGGGTGAGCAGCTGGTCCGTCATTGATCGGCCCTCACGAAACCCCGCCTGATGTTCGCCGATAAAGGATTCTCCAGAACTCCGGACTAAATGTTGTAGTTTTTTGAGAGGTATTACACTCCGCCCTTATTTTACGCCGGATTAGAAAAAAATAGATTAACGTCTATTTCAATCATCGCTCTAAACCTTCAATAGTTTTTTTTGTTTTAATAAACACAGGTAATCCCTCCCCCTGGATATTCGATCTTGACGCGATGGGAGGGCTTAACCCATTAGCACTTTAGCGCCAGTTCATTCACCACCGCTTGGACTTTGAGCTAGATATATCTAGTTTACGAGTTGAGCGCAAGTGAAGGAATCGCCGTAAGTGCTAATGGGAACCAAAGGAGTATCCGTCGTGCATTTATCACAAGTCAAAAACAAATTATAATTCAGCTTGCATAGACCTAATCTTTGCATTCTTTGAATTTACTCAAATTTAACAACAATTGTTAAATTTTACGTAACGCAAGAGTGGGTAGAGGAGGTCTCTGCGTTACACTCATCATTCGTTACTTGAATTCGTTAGTACACAGGACAGGGGACGCTAGGATAAGTTGACTTACAGCCTTACAGATTAGATTCATTACAATTAGAAAATTATGGACTGATTAGGTAAAGATAAAACTGTTGATTATAGGAGTTTATATTTGTATTTCTTATTTTTATGGGTTTTGTGAATTTATAAAAGTTGACAAATAATCATTATCATTTTTATTTTTGACAAAAATCAGTTGACTGAACTTTTTTGTTTTTATATCTTAGACGGTATTATTTCACTGATCAAAAAAGCAGGAATTTAGTTAGGACTTAGGACGGTTGACATTGTAAAGGGTTACGATGGATATAATATTACTTTAGACTGAGATGATCACAGATATGCAGAAGACGACTAGCGAAATTAGAAACACAATTTGATACATTATTGACTATATTTTGACAAATAGGCTTTGACAAATTTCTTTACAATATCGAATGGAAGCTCAAAAAGTGTTATCTAACACTAATATGAGAGTTATTTGGGGATGATGCTGGTGCTGTCAATGACTAACATCGGTTATTGACACTATTGGTAATCAGCTTGAAATAATTTTCAGAATGTATTTATAACTGAGGATATTATCGGATTATTGTTTGGGGAAGCTGTCAGAAAAACTAGTTGCCCATATCGGCTAAAAACGCTAGCTCTGGTAGCTGTCTTCGAATAATTTTCAGAAATATCAAATCTTTAAAAATTAGCTACGACACATTTTTTTTTCTTTTTGCTCTTTGTATATTTTTTAAGAATAGTACTCTGAAGGCGTTAACATAGACATAGACACCTTTTTTATCTCTGAATGTTGTCCAGTGACCTCGGAGATTTTCGATTATTGAAATATTGTTCAATTATCAAATCATCTTTGGAGCTTCCATTCGATCAAAACACTAGTGCGATGGGAAAAGTTAAAAACAGTATTTTTAAAAACTACTACGACCCAATGCTAATTACTACACACTTTGCTCAAGTTGACGACATCGTCTAGTCCATCGTGAGTATTGGTCCTAGTAGAGGGAAAGTTGGGAAAGGGTCCAGGCTTTGCTATCAGCTGTCCTGCAGCTCCACCTGGTCACTCTTCAAAAAAAAAAAAATAAATAAATAAACACAGGTAATGTTCAGTAAAGTTCAAAAAGACAACAAAGTCCAACCAGTGATAGCTCCTGATATCATTATTTATTATGTTAGATGGCAACACTGTTCAAATAGAATCATATATTGCTGAACATATACATATACATTTATGCAAAATAAAAGACTCTTCAGCATAATTTAAGTAGATGCCAAATGCTGTTTTATGTTGCATTGAATAAAACAAAGTTTTTTTTAAGACTGGCAACACTGCTGAACTGTAAATAAAAATATATAATTCACTATAGTTATAGTTTTAAATAACGTAACACAATATCAGCAAGTCATCTAGCTTGACCACACCTTGAGTGCTTGTTTTTGTAAAGTTTGGTTCTTCAAAATTATCTCTGCAACTGGCAACACTGCATAATGTTAACCCTCGAGCGATCGCGCTGTTGTATTTTGTACAACACGATGACAAAATCTCACTTTCTGTATATCGCCACAATTGACATATTTTAAATTTTTCCCAAATCATTCTACCTAAGTTTAATAGTTTAAGGGAGTCGAATACACTCTAAAATTTTTTTCCTTAAAATTACGCGGAAAATAAAATTTTCAATAAAAAAAAATAAAATAATAATATTTCAAAAATAATCATAAAATCTCAAAATGTTTTCATCTCAAAAAATCCGTACCCCAAATTGGCTTCCAGGAAAAATATAAAAGTGTGGGGATGTTCAAAAATAAAAATTAGAAAAATCAAAAACCGAAATTCGCGAAATCGAGAATTGAAAAGAATCATCTTCCAAAACATGTTTAAATCGATTTTAGATGACGAAAAATGATATTTGGATCAAAATCAAAAATTTGGGCGTTAGAGGGATAATAATATTTATAATTTCAGGTAAAATCAGGTAATTGATTAACTATATAATTAATTATATTTAAATTACATGATACTCGGGATTTTGAGAGGGGTAGCCTGAGGAAGCTAAATGAACTGGTTTCTGGGTAAATGTTCGTGGGGTGGCCAGACTTTATCACGAGATAACAAACATCGTGTTGTCTTCCGAAGGTTTCCAGTGAATTTAGCTTACCCTGCTAGAACAAACCATCAGGTAGATCATTCCCTTCCGGTATGACTCTGCAGCCATAGGTAATCCTTGCGCTGATGGTGGGTACACAATCATCATCATCAACATGAGGTGGTGCTGACGCAAGAAGCTCTCGTACTTTAGGCGAAACTGGAAGCATTTTCTCATTTTTTTCGGTTTTTGATTTTTTATTAAATAACGAAGCAATATTTTCAAAATCGGTTTTCGTACGCATGTAGAATATGGATCAAGGTATCTTCTATATATTTTTTTGATGTGGAAAATGTTTTCCATTTTTGCAGAAACCATTTTTTTTTTGTGAAATTTTGTTCAAAAATGGTTTCTGCAAAAACGAAAAACATTTTGCACTACAAAAAAATTCAGAAGATAGGGTCTGGGACCATTTGGGCAGGAGCACCTATTTTGGGCACTTGTTGCTATAACTCAGTCAATTTCAAATCAATTGATATGAATTGTTGTACATGGCTAGAAACTGTGCGTATCTTACCGTATTCCAAAAATCAAGTCAATTGGTAGAAAATTGACTGAGTTACAGTATCAAGTGCCCAAAATAGGTGCTCCTGCCGAAATGGTCCCAGACCCTACCTTGATCCATACTCTACATGTGCACGAAAACCGATTTTAAAAATGTTGCTTGGTTATTTAATAAAAAATCAAAAACCAAAAAGTGAGGAAATGCTTCCAGTTTCGCCTTAAGCATCGATTAACACGATTTAACCATAATACCAACATCGAATTTGATTGTTCTGTTAAGATTAAGTTGCATCTTTGAAGTTATTTTAAAGTACAGAAATTTTTGACGTCATTTGATAACACATATTTTTTGTAGTAACTGCCAACACTGATCATATAGATTCAAATGTAGCTCAATATCACAGTTCCGGTGTGAGATAGGCTATTTCAATGTTCGAAAATGTTATAGTGCACCATTATTACGCATTGCGACACAAAAAAATGTTATTGCTTGTAACACTGGCAATACACATTCAAATATAGCTTTATACATCTGATATAGTGCAAGATAGGCAATTCAAATGTTCGACAATGTTGTAGTGCAGTACATTGTTTCACGTTGGGACAAAAAATTATATTATTGCTGGCAACACTGGTCATACATACTTAAATCAAGCTCAATACTGACTCAATTATCCAGATAACTAAAAAATCACCCCGGATAATCGAAATTTACAGGTAAGGGAGCCTAACTTTTGTTCTTTTATTGTTGATGTTTTTCAATCAAAAACAGTCAATAAACGTGGTGGATAAGTAGTGTGAGGTTATAGTGCTTAAATTCAACGACTGATAATATTGATATCATATATTTTGAGAATAGAGTTTTAGCATAAATATCGGCATATTAATAATCAATCATGTTGTTTTTGAAATTTCACATGTTGCCATCTTAAATTGTGCCAACAATTGTTTGATCCCCGTATAATCGACCATTTTTGCCAGATAATTAAATCACGGATAATTGAGTCCGACCTGTATCTCAGATCCGATATGAGGAGATAGACAAATCGAATGTGCGACGAAGTTCCCGAGCAGAGGAGAATATCAAATTTATAACAACAGAATCATATAGCCTGTTTTTATATCATAATTTGTTATTATTAACTTATCAAACTATTACACGTTTTGTTGGGCAATCTTATTTTGTTATGATCAAGTTTTTGAAATTCATCAACTAATTAACATTTCTTGTTATTATTCTACTATTGAAAATGTACAAATATGTGTTGAGATATAACACATCAATAACAAGTTATTAAATTCACTGCAAGAATCGTTGTTATTAAGTTGTTCTTGGACCTAACAAAAAATGTTATTAAATTGGCCTTCCAGGAACATTTTTTTGTTATGATTTATGTTATTTTGCCGCTTATGGCAGACAAGTAAATAATATAATAAGGTATGTTAATAACATAAAAATTACTGATTCTGTTATACAGTTATTATGCCAGAATAACACTTTTTATTATGCTGTTGATATTCTCTTCTGCTCGGGTTATAGTACATTGTTTTACATTGTGACGCAAAAGTGATTTTAATTCTGGCAGATTATATTAGAACATTTCTGGAAAGAATACCAGATATCCCAGCAAAAAATCGAAAGAAATCCTGAAAAGAATCCCCGGAGAATGCTTGGGATGAATCTTTGGAGAAATTTCCTAGTTGATACTCCTAGACCAGCGATCCTCAAGCCTATTTTTTCAACTGTTTGTATTGCACATCCTAGATCCATATGTGAAACATTAAACACGTTATTCTAGGTTATTTTCGGAGTAGAACAACCTCCTCAAGAAACATTTTAAGAAATTCTACGGCAACATTGAGAACTCATCGTCATGTGCGGTTCGCGGGCCGCACTTTGGTGATCACTGTCCTAGACCACAGGGGATTCCCGAGAAAATCTTTCAAGAATTATCAAGAGAAATAATCCTTGAAAAAACCATGGATGAATCTCAAAAATAATCTAATCTATTCTAAAAATATGATGATTTTCGGGAAGTATTAAAGAAATTCCGGGAAGAATCCCCTGCAGCAATGCTGAGAGTGTTCTAGATTATGCTCTGAAAATATCCCAACTTGGTCCAGGAGTAATCAATGAAAGTATTCTGAAAACAATCCCTGGTGGATTACTCGAGCCGTGAATACCAGGTCACAACGCATCATCTGTACATAGACTGCAATGTGCATATGACAGTATCGATTGCACAGAGCTATGAAATGTCATGGACGAAAACGGCTTTCCTGGGAGCTGATTAGACTGATTAAAGCAATGATGGATGGTGTGGATGGTGTGCAAAACTGCGAAAGGGTTTTGGGTGAACTATCCACTTCATTCGAATCTCGCCGGAGATGTGGACCGACAAGTGGACCGACTCACATAGCAACTCTTCAACATCGCTCTGGAAGGTGCAATTCGACAAGCCGGGTTCAACAGCCGGGGTACAGATTTCACAATATCCGGTCAATTTGTGTGCTTTGCTGGCAACATGGACATTATGGCCAGAAGGTTTGGAACGGTAGCGGAGATGTGTACACTCTGAAACTGGAAGCAGCAAAGTTTGGACTGTGGATGAATGCGTAAAAAAGTACATGCTGGCAGCGGAACCGAACACGACCGGATCCGTCTGGGTAGTAATGTTACGATAGACGGGGATACTTTCGAGGTGGGGCGAGGAATTCGTCTACCTGGGATCCTTACTGACGGTTGACAACAATGTCTCGGGGAAGTGGAAGTCGTACCTACAACGGGCTTCAGAAGAAACTGCGGTCTAAAAAGATTCACCCACGCATCAAATGCTATTAGGACAGGTGGTCCTCTACGGACACGAGGCCTGGACGAAGTTCGAAGATGACCTGCAAGTACTCGGAGTATTCTTAACGAGCATCTTCGGCGTGCAGGAGAATGGTGTGTGGCGGAGAAGGATGAACCACGAGTTCGCTGCACTTTACGGTGAACTCATCATCCATAAGGTGGCCAAAGCCAGATGGGTATGGTGGGCAGGGCATGTTGCAAGAATGCCGAAAAACAATCCAGCAAAATTGATGTTCGCTACTGATCCGGTTAGAAAATGAAGGCGTAGAGCAATAATTTGTCCGAATTTCTCATGCTTCATGATCAAGATTCAAGGACAGACGTAATGGAAAAATGCTCTCGTTTGCTACCAGCATCGTCATTTGGTTGACATATAGTGTAAAATCCGGCCAAGCCCAGTCTCCGCCGTCGCCGCCACCGTTCCTCGTAAAACATGAAAATGAAACCAAGCCCAGTCTCGGACGCTCGGAATAGGTACAAATCCAGTTGGGAAATAAACTACACTGCTAGTGTGGAGCCCGAGCCAAGCTAAGCCGGTCTCGGTGTGTCTATGTGCCATCGAATCTGTGTTAGAGGAACCCAGAGAGCCAGAGGAGGCAATATCCTTGTGGCTGTGCTTCTACTACTGGTGGTCCCTCAGTGTGTCGTTCTCGCTTTGATTATGGTTACATGGTTCAGAAAATGTAACAAAATTTATACCGGATGGATGTATTACAGGTTCCGTGTCGTTCTCGAGTGGATAACGTCAAGCACACCGGGCGTGGAGAGAAGCCAGGTGAAAGTGGTCGGTGACCGAATCCTGAAACACAGGGACTTGATGCCGCTTCTTCCTGGGAATGGGAGGCAGGCGACACAAACAGAATCTCAGTCGGTCTGTCGGTCGGTCCGTCGCTGGAAGCTGATTCAACCATGTGATTTGTTCGGGACGCCAGATTTTGCAACCAAATTGAATCCGGGACCATCACTATATGGCAAGCCGGGTTGGGACGGGATGGATGCGACATATTGATGGATAACGCGATCCGGGATCAGAAATGAGATAGCGGCGACAAAAAAGCTATTGCGTTGCACTGTGGTCAAAGAGGGGCATTAAACAGAATGTAGCAAACATCGAAACCCCATTCCTGACTTCTAATAAACTAGCAAAGAAACTGCAAGTATGCTTAGAACAATCAATTGAAGAGTAGGCTTTGTCCTAGTGGAAATTTCACGCCAGAAAAATAGAAATGTAGTGGTGTCATCGTGGTTACTCCAAGTTACTCACTGAGTAACCAGCTCTTGAGGTCACACATTTTTTTTTTAAATGACAGTATGAACGCCCTCACAAATATAAGAAGAACCACCTATTTTTTTAGTGCTTCCACACATGTAAGAAAATAGCTTTTAGGTGAAATTAGGAATGGTTTCGCTTTATCTTTTATGAAAAAAATCGCCTTGGGTACAAGCTTGGCACTAGATATCTAATAGTTTTGCTCTTACATATTTGTATTAAGATTTTTTTGTGAGATTGGATTTTTTACTTACGCTTTCTCAAATATAGGAATATCTGCCAGGTGATTTTGGATGTGTTTACGCCCTTACATAAGATACACCGGGGCAAGTTAAAACGGGTGGGGCAAGATGAAACACGAAGTTATGAAAAAGATTTCAATACAATTTGGTTACTTATCCTTGGTTAAAAGATTGTTTGAATCAAAAACTATGCGATATGGCGAACAAACTGTTTACCATCATTAGAAAACATCATGTTAACCCACTGTTTCATCTTGCCCCACCCGTTTCAACTTGCCCCGGTGTACCTTATTTCAGCAAAATTGTTGAATATTCGGTTTTTTTGTTGCGTCCATAGACGTGTAAAAAAAATCACATTTCTGATATTGGAATGTACCCTTTTGCATCCTAAATATATATGGTCATTTCTAAGTTTGTGCGCCCTTATACACTCCCGATCAAAAGTTTGGGGTCACCCCCTCAAAAACCTGCCATTTTTTAGGCCCATATCTCCGTCAATTTGCGTCCGATTTCAAAACCCCAGGTCTCATTCAAAAGATAATAAGTCAAAGTAACTTTGAACTTGATTTAAATGAAAATTTTTCAAAAATGTTTGTATGTAAACTTAAGCTAAAGTTACCAAAATTTCTAAAAAATGCAAATAAATTTACGACAGTTTCGCTGCAAATTTTAAGATGAGAGCAGTAATATAACCTATTTTCTATAAGCCTTCGACTGCTTTTTACCGAACCTAGCTAAATAATCTAGAAAAAAAGTTATTGAGTAAATTAACTCTTGATGTCATCGACCAAAAGTTTGGGGTCACTATCGTAAAACATGGAAAAGTGATTTGTTGATATCTTTGTCATCTTTCATTCAATTTTAATTCTTCTTGGCTTATTTGAAACATAATGAACGGTACTTACTGCAAAGACATTGAACCACACATATTTGTTAAAATTTACATACTAAAACTTAATGTAAAATTGCATCATTTTTTGAAAGTTTGTAAAATGTGTTAACTTTAAATAATATTTTAATACATAAAACTTGTTGAATATGTTAAATTAAAAACATCAAACGTAAATTTAATTAATTACCCTTGAAATGAGCCAAAAATAAATAAAATTGAACTAAACATTACGAAGATATTAACAAATCACTTTTCCATGTTTAACGATAGTGACCCCAAACTTTTGGCCCATACACCATTTTTAGAGGTGATCCCAAACTTTTGGTCAATGACATCAAAAGTTAATTTACTCAATAACTTTTTTCCTAGATGTTTCAGTCAAGTTCGGTAAAAAGCAGTCGAAAGCTAATAAAAAATAGAATATATTACCAATTTCATCTAAAAATTTGATTAACCCAATTTCCAGCGACACTGCCGTAAGTTTATATTCATTTTTTAGAAAATTTGGTAACTTTAAGTTAAGTTTACATACAAATATTTTTGAAAAAGTTTCACCTAAAGCATGTTCAAAGTTACTTTGACTTATTATCTTTTAAATAAGACCTCGGGTTTTGAAATCGGATGCAAATTGGTGGACATATGGGCCTAAAAAAATGACATGTTTTTGAAGGGGTGACCCCAAACTTTTGATCGGGAGTGTATATATAAATGCGATTTTGAATATGTTTTCTTACGCAATACCAAATATGAGATATTTTATTTTGTAGTTTTTATATGTTTGCGCACTAAAGAAATTAAATGAGTGCTCTTGTGAATACTCAAAGCTTATCGCCAAATTTTTATATGGGCCGTAACACTCGGCTGTACTGCCCCCCTCCCCCTAGAGCGTTACGTAATTTATGGACGGCGCCTAAGAATACCGTGAAAGAACCTCTTTGATTCTCTCGATATGGTTGCGCCCGAAAAGAAAAACTTTTTATCTTTTATTTAAATTTTTCCATGCATTTCGTTTGAAAATTCTTTAGAACCTCTTCCATGGATCGTTTCAGAACCTTGTTCAGAACTTCCTCCGGAATTTTCGTTAGAGGATCGTCCACAAAATTCTCCAATAGTTCATTTAGAAAAGCTTTCATGAGTTTCCTTAAAATCCCTATGAAAAATACACGCTTGTTGTACACAGCGTGAGCGTGGTGCCACTGACGGTGGTCAAAGATGCGACTGTTCAAGGGTTAATAACACCAAGAATTTGGTCTTAAATTCTACCCAGATCCCGTTATCCTTCAGATATTCCCTCATGGATTTCCCCTAGAATTCTTTTTTAAGATTCCATGGGTTATTGCAAAAGGAGCGATACTCCATTTCTAGCGATTCGTTTAAAAAAGTAAGAAATTTCTCACAGGATTCTTCTCAGAATTTTCTACATGTATTTTTTAAGAAAATCTTTCAGCTTCCTTAATAAATTCTCCAGTTGTTTCTTTTGAAAATTTTCCGAAAATTCCTTCAGACATTCGTTGAGATGTTTTTATTTCAGGAGCTAGAGATATTGTTCAGAAATCGCTCTAGATATTCCAATTAAAATTCTCACATAAATGTGTTCAAAAATTTCTCCACGGATTAATCGTGAAAATAAAACAGTAATTTTTCCAGAGAATCTTGCAGCTTATAGTGACTCCGGCAAGCATTCCCCCAGAGATTACAGAGTTTCCTCCAGATATTCCTTATGTATTACAGAAACTTATCCGGCATTTCCTCTAAGCATAACTCCTGTAATTTCTCCATGAATTCTTTAGGATAATTTATCAAAAAAAAAAAAAAAAATAATTAGGAATCCCTTGAGAAATATCACAATTGTTTTTGCTAGGGATCTTTGCAGACGTTTATGCATATCCAGATTTTAAGTTTTTTTTTTGTTCGGCCATAGATTTCTCATAAGAAAATCCTCAAGAATTGTAAAAAATTCTTCAATGTTTTTCTGACATTTCTTTGGGATTTTTTTTTTATCTCCAGGGACTTTTTATAAACTTAAGGGATTGCTTCATGAATTTCTGCAAAGAATTTATTGTAACGTTTCTCCATGGATTTTTGTCAGAAATTCTTATAAAATTTCTAGGGTGCGTGTACCAGTTATCGCACTACCTAAGGAAAACTATTTCTACTAAAATAAGAAGAAGACCGACGAATGTCGTTGACATGTAAAATGATTGATAAGCTTTCGTACTTTACAGGAAAAATAGAAAAACGGAGCCAAAACTACTTTTAGTATTTATTACAGCATGTGCCAATGATAGGAACCCTGTACCAGTTATGGACACATTTTGTAATTTCAGTTCCACTTCGCACTATTTACATGCAATCCTTATGGGATTAGCCATAACTGGTACACTATGGTGAAATAGGGTGCAAGGAAGCCGAAAACTTAAGGAAAATAATTTATTTCTATCAAAATTCGAGCAAATTGTGAAGTTTGAATGACCGCAATCATCATTTGTGATCGTGGTCTTTCGTTCACAATTTGTTTCTTGTTGGTTTGCATCGTTAAAGGATGGAATTCGACTATGGCGAATTTGAGGTACTATGGCCATAACTGGTACACTGAGCCTATATAATTGCTGCATTCCTTGGAAATTCTTCCCACGGTTTCTGCAAAAATTCTCTGAGAAATTCTTTTAGTTATTTCTGCAGAGATTTCTACAAATATTTCTTTCAATTGGGGTGCGATTCCATACGAAGTATCTCCTGGGATCTCTTTAAAGATACCTGCAGTTTTTTTTAATATCCTTGCAGATATTTTGCAGGGATCACAAAAATACTGATGATTTTTTAAAGGAATCTCTGAAGGAATTACTAAGAAATCCATCTTAATATACATTTGGAAAATCTTAGGAAAAATTCTCAAAAAAAATTTTCGAGAATTTTCTAGACAAATCTTCCTAGAGAGATTTCTGAAGTTATCTTTTGAGCAATTCCTGAATAAACGCCTACTCAAGTAACTTTTTTATGACCACGGTAATGTAAAGGCGCGCCATTGTAAAAAGTACACCACTCCCAAAAAACCTCGCTCGTCGTATACAGCGCGAGCGCGGTGTAGTTTGCATATCAAACTGCATATCAAACTGTCCTGAAAGGTTAATAACGTTCAATAAATTTTATACCTTTTGTTTTGGTTCTATCATGATTCTAGGAACCTATTCTAGTTTATTTAACTAAAAAAATACCTTATGATACCCCTAGAGTATTGGAAAAAAAAATGAGAGAGTTATGAAGGAACTCTGCAAGATATCCCAAGGAAAAAATGTTTGAAGAAATTGAGAAGATATATTTCAGAAAAAAATCGTAGAGGAATTTTTGAAGAAATCTCTTAAAAATGACTGTAGAAAATGCAGTTAAAAGTACAGGTGGAATTCTTGAAGAAATCTCTCAATAAATTTCCGAGGAATCCCTGGAGGATGCTATGAGTGACTCTTTGTAAGAACTCCTAGAGATACTCTCACAGGTATTCTCAGATAAAAAATCTAATAAAATTTCTGGAGGGTTTTTCACACAAAAATCCTTAAACTACTTCTTAGAAAAATGATGTGAAGGAAATCCTGCAGAAACAAAAAAAAAACAGGAGGAATTCTTTAGAGAACCACTGAAGAAATGAATTTTTGAGGGAATCTTTGGAATAATACCTGAACGAACTGAAGAACCCTTTGCAGATATTCATAGACGAATTTCCGTGAACATTTCTTGAAAATGGCAATACAATTGAATCTGAAAAAATCCTTGAATAAAGGTCTGAAGAAATCCAATTCAATGCCTGGAGGGAACTGTCGGAGAAACATCTGAAGGAATTCGTGAATAATCTTTTGTGAATTTTTTTGAAGAACTTTCAAAAAAATGCCCGAGAAAATCCT
The DNA here is from genome assembly GCF_035046485.1 of Aedes albopictus. Taxonomy (NCBI): domain Eukaryota; kingdom Metazoa; phylum Arthropoda; class Insecta; order Diptera; family Culicidae; genus Aedes; species Aedes albopictus. Next base: position 82,046,032 of record NC_085137.1, on the reverse strand, counting down.
TATATAACTGTAGTAACCTCTGAAGTAATTCAAGCAATAATTTCTAACATAATTTCTGAATTTCTAAAAAACCCTAGAGGATATTTTGAATGAATCTTCGGATCTCTGTAAAATAATCTTTTGAAGGAACATTCGGACGAATTCTTGGAGAAACTTTTGGAGAAATTTCTGGAAGAGTTTTCGGAAGATTCCCAAAAAACTGTTGGAAAACATCTTCAATATTTTTGTAGGAATTGCTTCAGATATGCATGACGGAATTCAAGCATGAATTTTTATCAATTCTTGAAGGAATTTCCTATAGTATACCTCAAAATTCCAGGATAAATTTCAGAAGAAATTTTTAAAGAAACCCATGGACCAATTCCAACTTTATTTTTTTGAGAAATTCCTCGAGAATCTCCTGAAGAAGTGCGAAAGAAAATTCCTGAAAGATTCTCTGGAGAAATTTTCAAAGAAATCCGATAGAAACGCATTTTGAAGTGGTACTAAAAACCCCTCATGCCAATATTGTTCCAAGATATCTTGCGAGAATCTTCTTCCTGTAAACATTCCACAAAATGTTTGATAAATCCTCAGTGAATCACCAAAAAGATTTATGAAGGGGTCCCTGAAGGGTTTTCTACGAAACTCAGAAATTTCAGCAAGAATGTTCCTTGCGCGAAAATTACAGAAAAAAATAGTTGAATAATGCTGCATGAAGGGGTTTTCCCGGAAAATGTTTAATCAAGAGCAATTATGAAGCCATTTCCTCAGGACGGACCGGTGTAGGGGGCGCTAAAATTTTGAAACCTTGAGTAACCAGCTCTGATTTTACAATGACTGCACTGAATGAAACACCCTAACAAAGGAGCCTGATGATTTAGAGTCAAAAATACACGTGATGGAAGCTCTGATCTGGTGCCACAATTTTTTCTACCTTCATTAACGAAATTTTTTGACTTGTAGCTAGTTCATCTCGAGACCCACGGTTTTACATTCCTTCAGAAGAAAGATCCCACGTTTTGTGAGTTTACCGGGAGTGGTTTCGATCCCTCGTCCTTGTCGTTATGGTCAAGTGTTCTAACTATCACACCAGGTCCGTTCCACTAACAAGAAATTGTATATATTATTTTAATCCACAGTTTTCTGACTCACAGTACATCGCATCGGGTGGAATTTTGCAGACGCGCTTGAAAACAAACAAATGAAAACTAAGCGAAGGAAGCGCAAAAAAATCGCAGCAAATGCAGCACCCATATGACCGTGTAGGTACGGCGAAAAAAATGGGCGGTCACGAGCCCAGCTGCGAAGAATCATGTCGCAGGGAGGGAGAAAAAGATTTTCAATTAAATTTGTGGCTTACTCTTCGCAACCGACCAGCCGGCCACTCACTCGACTGCGAGCTGTCCTTTCTCCCCACTCGGACAGGCGGTCGGTGGCGATCCTACCAATGCAATGATTTCTTTTCCTCGTGTCGTGTTATTTTGCTAGACATTTTGCCCTATTTCTCTCGTACGACACTGAAGTCCAATCGGAAACGATTGGACTTATTTTTTTTTCTTCTCTATTTACCTCCGAATCAACCCTTGTCGGGCGGAGTGTGTTTGCCACTGTTGGAAACAACTGCCAGCAAATGTATCAGTGGATTTTTTTAAATGGGGTCTCGTCCGAAAGGACTTTGCCAGGAGATATTACGGCCAGGACGTGTTCGACGACGGTCAAGTAACAAGCCGGGTGATTTGTTTATCTCTCGATTGGAAAGTTAGGGAGATAGAATTTCTGGTAGAACAGCATACCACTTAGTTCAACGTCAAATTGTGATAACACTAAGTCAACAATTTTCGCCATATCACTTCAGATCTCCCAACGTCGAGCTCTTGTCTGATCTCGTTGCATCTGGTTCGTCTATCTTGCTCCCTGCAGTTCCCACCTTCTTGTGTATACCGGATCAGAAGCGAACACCAACTTTGCAGGGTTATTTATCGATATACACGCAGTATGCCCCGTTCACAGTCATGTCAGTTGACTACTGATTCTGCACCACCGTCACTATCGCTCTAGGCCGATCAATGTCAAGACGACAAAGGCAGGCCACGCTTTGATACTGACCCGCACTCCAAATCACAATCATTATTTATTGAACTGATATTTTGGGGATATTATCCATATGATGTCCTATACAACACATACACACTACTTTCGACGTTATGTTTAACGCATAGAAAAACCAAAAAAATCAACGTTATTTCCGACGCCAATATAGTGCTAAACCCGCAATATTCATGTTGTCCGCAAATCACACAAATTGACCGGATTTCGTTAAAATCGCACCGCAGTTGTTGAGCCTGACTCGTCGCTTTACACCTTCCAGATAGATGTTGAATAGCAGACATGGGATTCTTGTCGCAATCCACGGTGATCTCCAAATATACTGGATAGTTCTCCGGAAGCTTTTTCGCAGATTTGCGCACCGTCTATCTATCATTGCTTTGATCAGTCTGGAATAAAGCCGTTTCCGCCCACAATTTTCCATAGCTTCCATGTGGTCAATATTGCCGAATGTTGTCTTGAAATCGATGAACAACAACGATGGGTCCTGGGTGTACGGCATATCTGGATGATTTCGTTTCTTTTTTAAGTTGACCATCAATGTTAACTTCATTTCCCGATAAGCCTAGATAGCTGTGTATAGTGTCAGTAGCGGTTGTCTCAATTGGCTAAGAATAACACTACGGATCGACTGATCCAGTGCAGTGGAAAGAGTCCACTAAACAGGTGACCCCTAATGCATGGTGTTATGCGGCTTTATGCTTACCGTGCCAAGGAATGAATGGTTGGGGGAAGGGGGGGGTCTTATAATAACCTAACCACAAACGGTGCCTGTGGAGCAGGGATGCCAGATGATATTTCAAAAAATCTGTATTACTCTTTTTAAAAATCTGTATCTCATACAAAATTTTAGAGCACAATATGTATCCCACACAAAAATAAAATGGCCTCTCTAGCTCAAAAATCTGTATTTCATATAAAACGAGATCTGTATGGAAGCTCAAAAATCTGTATAATACAGATAAATCTGTATACACGGTATCTCTGTTGTGAAAAATTAGGGCGCCCTCCACACGCCCTTACTGCACTAACCGGAGCAATGAAGCAGTGGACCTTGCGTCTCTCCAAGATAATCAATTGCCCTTCTTAAGTCTCAAATTTGTGGCTAAATAAGGGCGGGATAATTCAAATGTTGTGAGTAAGCTTACATTACTACCTACACACAAACCTCTATTTAGGTCCTTCCATTTAGGTAACGTTACCTAAATGAAATCTGATTGTGTTTAAAGAAGTTGGAATGTTTAAGATTGGCGATAAGGTTGGTTTAAGGGAATGAAGTTTCAAGTGGCATTGATGGAAGTTCAGGGGGAGCAATGAAGAGAGATGGGGTTGGTTTGGGACTGTTTAAGGTTTCCTAAGAACTTTCTTGAGCATTCATCGAATCTACATGCATAAGCACATCCCGACTAGAAAAATATATCAAGTTTACAACACATTGTGTTATGATGATATATTTTTTTTCTATAACTTATTATGTTATAAACTAGATCCCGGATGATGTTAAAATAACTAAAACTGTAACAAAAAGTAACCTATTTTGTTATAAGCAGAACAAAATTATAACCCAATATGATATAAATTTTAGCCTTAGGAAAACTAGTTTCTATCATATTTTAATACAATTGTGTAAAATGATGTTCTGAATGTCAAGCTTCAGAACTTAATTATTTTACAATAAGTTATTGAACAACATTATTATTATTAGCTTTATTAAGGAGATTTTCAACCCGCGGCTGGTTCATCACCAATTCATTGAACAACATTTATAACATAATATAATACAATTTAGTTTTAATATTTTTAAACACCAACGATGTTAAACATGATTATATCACAATGCGTTATACATATCATGGTTTGTTATAATTATGTTATATTTTAGTTAGAATCTTCTAGTCGGGATAAGCTTAAATGATTAAATTACGAAAACGCCTTCGTAACGCCACTGAAACTCGTCAAAAATCCTCTGAAGCTGTTTGAAATCAAGGATATTTTCGATCACTTGGCAACCGTTTGACTCATTTGTCCATAACTCAGTTCAGAAGCATAATATTGAAATGTAGTGTTCGGCAAACTTGTAGATTAGTGTTTTTCCCTTGGTTTTTCCTATAATTATCACCAAGGACGCCATATTCTAACAAGTAAGCCGTACGCCACATTTCAATAATATGCTTCTGAACTGAGTTATAGGCAAATGAGTCAAATGATTGCAAGGTGATCGAAAACATCCTTGTTTTGAATGCCTTCAAAATTCCCCTAAAACCCCCTCGGACCCCATGTATCGCACCTGAGACCCTCAGAAACCATAAAAAAGCCTACGTAACGCATGAGCATTGAGTAGCGGCTCTGAAGCTCGCCAAAAATCATCCGAAACTGTTTGAAATGCCATTGAAATCCCCCTAAAACCCCCTCGGACCCAAGTAACGCAACGGATACCCTCAGAAACCCCACGAAAATGCCTACGTAACACCTCTGAAACTCACATAAAGTCATCTGAAGCTTTCTGAAATGCCTCCGGATTCCCTCTAAAACCCCCTCGGACCCCATGTAACGCACCTGAGACCCTCAGAAATCCCAAAAAACGCCTACGTAACGTTTGAGTAACGCCTCTGAAACTCGCCCAAAATTCTCTGAAGCTTTCTGAAATGCACTCGAAATCCCCTTAAAACCCCATCGGATCCCATGTATCGCAATTGGGACCATTCGAAACTCCTCGAAAACACCCCTGAAGCCGCCCCCCAAAAGGGTAACGCCTCTCACATCCCCCCCCTCCTGAAACTCCCATAAAATCCCTCTGAAACCCCACATGGCTCCCTTTAAATCTCCAGGCCACTTCTTAAGCTTCTTTGAAGTCTTCAAACCCATTTAGGTAATGCACTGTATCCATTTAGGTTATGAATCCATTTAGGTAAAAATTCTATTTCGGCAGTCCCAACCCGTTGCCTAAATGGAGGTTTTGGTGTTTATGTTTTCGCTTAATGCGTTTTCGCCATTGGCGTTTTTTTATTGACACTGATCCTGTCCAGCATCTGAAGTAAACATTAATTAGAGTTGCTTCAGTTTGATGGAATACTAAGGTAGTATAGTTCACGGATAACTCCCCATAGAATTGCACCTAACACAACTCTGCATGAGCAGAATTTGCCATGAGTTGACTAATCGGCATGCGTCAGATGAGAAGTCTCCATTTGACCTTCTTTGCACTTTTGAGTGTTCCTTCGCAAACTTTGCGTATTCAGGCGTCGCTGCTCAACAAACTAGGAAACCTGTACTAATTGGTTGCGATTGGTTGACATTGTATGGACAACAAGTGAGTTGCATTGTGGTTTTGTTACTACAACGCCCTTCATTGTGGTATACCATAACTATTGCTTTGAAAGAAGCTTGTCCTCTGTGGTCTGTGCGGACGTATTCCTGAATAGAACTCTGATCTGTTCAAGTTTAAAATATCTTCGGATAAACCTGTCTTTTGTATAGGGGTTGTGTGCTAGTAGTGGACCCTGCGCCTATAGTGGACCCCCTTCAGATAAACTCGAATATAAATGCCCAAATCAATTGATTCCAGGAAACTTCCACCGGGAGAACATCAATTACATTGCTACACAGCAGTTTCTGGCAAACAAATGACCCAGTGGCCGCAACAATAGGTTATTTTAACTATTTAATGAATGTAAACACTCAAAAGGGTCCACTATACGCACACTCAGGGAGGGTCCACTATAGGCACCGTCGGCGGCGTGACAGCTTACATGGAAATCAAATGGGGGGTCCACTATAGGCGTCAAGATATTTGTAAATAATCCTATAATGGACCCCGGTGGTGTCCATTATAGGCAACACCGATGCGTATTTTAAAATGCGTGTTTCACTGAAATAATTTATTATTGTTGTATGTTTGACGGTCTTAACATAAAGAGGGGACGTGAAACTTGTTGAAAAAACCTACTTTGGAACAATGCACTGCCTTAACATAGCTAAAGAGCCGCAGAAGTAAATTTCGATGGCTTAGGGGGTCCACTACTAGTACCCAAACCTATCTACGAATCTCTAGCTCCTGCCCCGAGGAGCACGGACAATGACAGGCCGCCAGTGTCGACTGCAGAATACATGCAAAACAGGTTGTCATACAGACAGCAGTCAGGGAAACAGATGCATGACGAATGAAATGTGGTTAAGCTGTTGCGTGAGATTCTGAATGCAGAAAATAAGGAATTTTGTGAAATTTATTGGATTGTTATATTTTGGAAGTATTTCGGACTGAAGTGCGCTAGATACGATAGCATACGGTGATCTTGTGAACTAGTAGTATCACTTGTGTGAGTAGCGAGCAGAATCTTTGGTTTAGACGTTAGGAGTAGGTTATGCTAAATACTTAATTTATATTGTAGGTCCAAATACTAGCTCGCACGTCGCTTCTGCATACATCAGTAATACTGATTCAGTATACATTTTTCTCCATAGTAGGACCAGGTAAAGATTTGTATCCTGATGATTGCCTAATAGTGTATTAAATGGGACTATCGTTGCTTAGTTATTTAGGTGGTGACTACTGAATTCCTCCGCGTCGGCTAGAGTCCCGAACCGGTAAGGAAAGACTAAATGTATGTACATATGAATTCCCTCAAGATGTGAGAATAAAGCTTACATTTCTTTCGGCTTTGAGCTGCACAAATTAAAGCCTGCTGCGAGATCATTTTTCCCTACCAACAGTAGCTATAGAATCGATTTTGTGGGCACTAAAAAGCTCTGCTTGCTTCAAATCTCCAGGAGCAAATGGGGTTTTGTCCTATTTTTCTCCAGAGGAATTTGAATATTTCAAACATGTACCCAATAGAAAACTACAATAGTTCAATTGTAGTTTTCTATTGGGTATATTCATGGCGTGGAATCTATATATATATAAATGCAGTGGCATACGTGGGACCGCGTATAACTTGCGACCGGGTGGTCCAATTTTGGTCGTCTAAGTTTTGTTTGGTTAGTTTTCACTCAAGGAAGGTTTATGAGGCAAAAAACATGGGAAAATTTAGAGTTTTTGAAAATCGGGTTTTCATGCATTTTGAACGGGGACTTGGGCTTGGCGGGACTTGAAACGTCAAAAAACGCAGTAGGCAAGACAAAGTTTGCCGGGGACAGCTAGTAACTCTATAGTTTTATCCCGAAAGGGTACGTGCGTTGTATGAAGAAGAAATGAGTTCCAGATTTATATGGTTACCTCGTTCTTTCTGAAATGCCTGAAACGCATTGTCGATAATCACATCTGTGATGTTCGTCTGGCTAACACGCTTATTCATGTGAACTCACATGCCTCCCAACTTGGGATGTGACTCTTTTACACAAAGTTGTATACGTTTTCAAAAAAGCTCTCGCCCAAACGTAGTTTTTGCTTGGGTGCTCTCTTGAATATTGAGAATGATTTCGATGACGTGCCTTTCATTGTCATATTGAAAGTCGCATGACGTTACAAGCTACCTCCAATGAGCTATAGGCTCGCTTTATGCTTATGCATTTTCCAGTGTCCTTTTCAAGGCACTGATTAAACCCGTTGTGGTATATACCCATGATATGAGCTATGAGCTCTCGTTGTGTTTATGCGTTCATTCCCTCTTCTACGGCATCCCTTCCTATTTCATCACCTTTCCCTTTCCAAATTCCCATCTCTTGTCTCATTCTCCCTCAGGGAAATGATGAAATAGGCATATATGTATGGCGATGGCACAAATGTCCCAGCTGGAGGATAACGTGCCTCTGGAGCCGGCCTTCTGATACCTGATACCTGAAAGATGCAGCGAGCTATATCCACCGGCGTGGACTTACCCCTTTTGACACCAAGAGGTGACCGAGAACCGGGGTTTACGGATAGTTCAAGCGGCGCACGCCCGGACGTGGCAGGGGACCAGCAGTGCCTCTGCTGGGCCTCTTCAGAAATTCCACACATCCGAAAGCAACTCTGTACTACCCGTATCCCATCCATGTATTGCTTCAAAGATTCTTTCAACATTTTTATTTTTTAGAAATTCAGGATGTTTTTGTTTCTGTGGGATTTCTTCAGACATTTTACGTTCAGGAATTTTTCTTCGAAGATTTTTATGTAATTATCTCTGAAGAAATTTCCTAAGAAATTATTCTATGCATACCTCCGGAGATATCTTAACGCTTAAACAAGATCCCTTGTTAAAGCCCTCAAGATATTTCTAAAGAAATACCTGTAGAAAATATTAGGAACCATTTCTGAGTAAATCCTCAAAGGATCCACAGAGAAATTCTTAGAGTTATCCTTAAAGGAAATGCTGGAAAAATTTCTGGGGAAATACATGGTGAAATATCATGAGAAGTCCTGAAAGTACCTCTGTATGAACGAAGCTCTAGGGAAATTCCTGCAGGTTTTTGTAGAACAATCCTGTAGAGTTAACTGGACGCATTCTGGTGGGAATGCGGAACAAATTTCTGGTAGACTTCCAGAAGAAATACTTGTACGAATTTCTAAATGAATATTAGGAAGATTTTTCGAAAAAAAAACTCTAGAAGAGTTTATGAAAGAATCTTCGACATAATTTCGTAATTTGTGAAGTAATTCCTGGAGAAATCTGAATTCTGAGAATTCTGAAACAAACTTTCTGGAGAAATCCATGGAGCGATTTAGAAAGCAATCCATTGAAGTTCTCTTGATGGAATTCTGGGATAAATGTATGATACCTTCAAAAAGATTTTTTGAAGAAATTTCCAGAAATCCCTGAAAGAATTTCCGAAGAAAGTTTTGGAAGAATTCCTAAAAGAGTCTGCGGAAGATTTTTTAAAAAAATATCCGTGGAGAATAAATTTGTGAAGGTATTCTGAACTATTGATATTCTGAAGAAACCGCTGGAAGCATTTCTGAAGAAATCTGAGGATGATTTCCTGAAAGAATCCTCGAATGGAAATTTGAAAGAATTTATGGAGGGTTCCTAAGAAATTTTCCGATAGTTGATTTTTCTCGGGAGGAGTTTTTTGGAGATTTTATTTGGAATCTTCTAAAGGTAATTGTAAACAAAAATAATCTAGAACAGTTTCTGAAAAAAAAATCCGTGGCAGATGTTCTAATCCAGCTTTAGAAAGGAATCCGTAGAAAAAATTACATGTTTTTGCCTTTCTCGTACACTAAGTGTACTGAAAAGGCTATATGTTCACTCCAAAAATGACTTTTTGATAGAAGGCCCGGAGGGTCGAGTCACATATACCAATCAACTCAGCTCGACGAATTGAGGTGATGTCTGTGTGTGTGTATGTGTGTATGTGTGTATGTGTGTGTGTGCGTGTGTGTGTATGTGTGTATGTGTGTGTACAAAAAACTCACATCACTTTTTGGCAGTAAACCTCAACCGATTTTAATGACCGACGGTTCATTCGACGCGGCATATAGTCCCATTGTTTCCTATTGAAAATGGTTCGGATCGGTCCAGCCGTTCCGGAGTTATGGCCATTTAGGTGTTCCGGACCGTACCCCTGGGAGGGGCCAGACATAAAAATGCAACAAACTCATGCATACGACGCATCAAAACACGGCATTTCCGATAACCTGATGAATGGTAAGCAGGAAAATAGTCTCAGACCATATCAGAACCAGTAGTGTTCCGGAACTGGTTCCGGATGTCCCACCGGAAGTGGCCAAATATAAAAGAGAACCAAACCCATGCATGCGACACATCAAACAGCGGCATTTTCGATAACCTGATGAACGGTTAACAGGAAAACCGTATCAGACCATATCTGAACCGGTAGTGTTCCGGAACCGGTTCCGGGGGTCCCGACGGAAGTGGTTAATTATAAAAGTGAACCAAACCCATGCATGCGACACATCAAATCACGGCTTTTCCAATAACCTGATGGCCAGTTTTTAAGGATGTAGGCTCAGGCCACATTAGAGACTGCCGGTTGTATTCCGGAAACCAGTTCCGGGTGTCTCGTCGGAACTTGTCTTACATAAAAGTGATCCAAACCCATGCAAACGATCCATCAGAGCGCGGCTTTTTTGATAACTTAATGAAAGGTTAGCAAGAAACTAGTCTCCGACCATATCTGAACCGGTATTATTCCGGAACCGGCTCCGGATGTCCAACCGGAAGTGTGCAGCCAAGCTACATCCGGCCGGATGACATTTGGTCAAACGTGAACGACAATTTGCATCAAACGATTGGACTTACTACTTTGATTTCAGAAAAAGTGTTTTATGGTTTCGGGTGGTTAGTACTTAAGCCGATGAGAAGACCCTCATAAGACACTCCTCACTATACAATATACACTCAATTATCTTTTTAAGCTGTTGATGCGTCCGCACAAAAAAAAAGTTCGTATAAAAAGAGTACGCGTAACTTCAAGAAATCGCGGAAACAAATCCAAATGAATTTGTTTACGTTGCCCTCCACAAATGAAAAGTTGCAGGAAAAAAATATACAACAACACAGTTATTCAAACTTTTACTCAAATAGCATCAAATTAGCCAATAAATCATATAACCCACGCTGTTTGCACCATTTCATTGCAGAAATGGAGAATTGATCATCTCGCCTTACAAAAATCCAGCTCACTACTTTCAATCTAGTACTTCACTGCTTGCCTCCTATTGACTAGGTACTACAAAGTTGTTCAGCTTTGTGTTACAGGGTACAAAAATCCATGCGGAGTGAGGATGCTTTCACTACTATTCTTCAATACATTAGTTTTCTTGAATAAAAATCGGTAAAAAGTTCATACAATATAAAACATGCTTTTTTATGAGCTGGAATGAAAATCAATACGATCGAAAAGAACCCAATCTAAGCTGCGGTGCAACAATGATCTCAATAGTTGTCGAACCACCACATCTTGACAAGAAAAAGTTCGCCGGAACAGCTAGTTCCTTATATAACTCTATAGAGCCCCTGTAGCCGAAGCGACCGAGGAAGTTTTCTTTAAAAAATCCTTCACTTTCTTGAGCATAGAGTATCTGCTTGAACGCATAATTTCCCCATAATAATAGGAAACCCAACACGATTACACGCATTAGAGGACGTTAAATTATTATGGAGTGTTTCACTAGAAATCTTTAATCAATTGAAAAAATAAGCATGATTTAGTGCATGTCTTTTGACGAACTTCTGGTACTAACCTTGAAGGAAGTTTACAACAAAGATCAAAAAGATTTTTTGAAGGAAACCCGTGGGCAAACTACGTTCTAGCAATTTATTGAGAATATTCGAATGCAAGCTATGTTGGAAATTTATAAAATCTACATAGGTAATTTCTGAAAATCTTTTAGGGAGGGTTATTTTATTCGGTGGGGCAGTTTTTGGATGTTATAAATTTCAAACCCAGGGGCCCATATAGTAAGGCTATAACTTCATGCCTGCCACCTGATATACACGCAGAGGAAGCTCTCAGTTATTAACTGTGAAAGTGTTCATGAACTTAGCAGCAGGCTTCGTCCCAGGTGGAACGTAACGCCAAAGAGAAGATATTTTAAACACATACATTTGTTCTGAAACCGATATGGAATTATGTCGGACATGCATAAAAGTCGTTAAGTTTGTCGTTCCAGTAGGGTTTCGAACTACTTGGCCACCCGCGTCAATTCCCGGCACCTGACAGCAAAACAAATCAAAATAACACTTGCCGCATATTTTCCAAACGCACTTCCGTGGGTAATCAACTCCCGCAACGGGATCCACAGTCAATTAGCTATCAGTTCTCCAAACACGCAGGCGAGTGCACTTCGTCAGCACAGAGATGGGTGCCGAAGTGCTTTCCCATTTGATTTTGCTGGAAGTTCGCTGGACTAGGTGCAGTAAACTTGTTCAAAATCAACTTTCCGGCAGAAAATCTTCACAACAATCACTGTTAACAACAAGTTCACGCAATAAGGTATCTGATCCATATGAAAGAAGTAGACGAAAACGGTCGTTTTGTTGTGATTTTAGGTGATACACAGTTTTGTTTACCTGTGGTGCCGGGAGTGGGGTCAAAACCCCTACTGCAGATCAGTTATACAAACATTGCATTGATGAAATCGGCACACGATGCAACAACACTGGGGTGGTAATCCGATGACCGCCACTTTCTGATGATGCAGACCGGATTCCAGATTGCACCAAAAATCTTCGGGGTCTGCAACGCACGCAATTCCGATGCAATTCACTTTCCAACTGAAGGTAGGCCAGATCAAAACAAAACAAACTTTGGAACTGACATTAGCAATCAAATTTTGTTTACCACTACCATCGTATTCCTTTTCATATGACCATTCTCTCACAAACACTTCTTTACATCTGTCAACTTTTTTTTTTGAAAAAGGCCTTTTCGAACTTAGTAATATGGCAACACTAAAGGTCCGTACGCAATAGAGATAAGTGACATTTCATCACACGAACACTAGCTTGAATTTTTCCATACACAAAAATGCACGCCAATTCAAAGGCTATTCAGATTGCATATGAAAATATTACCCAACTGATTTGGGTAAAACGGCTAAATAATGATAAAACTAACAACCGGGGTAAGAGTGCACATATTTTCCCCCAAGTTTCACTACTACATCTACAAAAGAGACACGCATACATTTGAACGTGATTACCACTATGCCTGCAAAATTAGCAACCGGTAATAGAACCGGTTCGGTGTTAAATAATGCGAATTTTGTATTGTTCGTGCAGTTTGAAATTGGAATTTTTGACACGCGAAAATCGATGTTTCTCTCAAACCGAAAGTCGGACGTACGTCGGGCAAAGTGACCATATCCGCTGCCCAGCGGATTAGTGGTAATCACGTTCAAATGTATGCGTGTCTCTTTTGTAGATGTAGTAGTGAAACTTGGGGGAAAATATGTGCACTCTTACCCCGGTTGTTAGTTTTATCATTATTTAGCCGTTTTACCCAAATCAGTTGGGTAATATTTTCATATGCAATCTGAATAGCCTTTGAATTGGCGTGCATTTTTGTGTATGGAAAAATTCAAGCTAGTGTTCGTGTGATGAAATGTCACTTATCTCTTTTCGTCTGACGTTAGGTTTCACTTGGAAAAAAAATCGATTGTCGCGTGTGGGGAAACTTTGGGTAACAACCGCGACAAACAATATATACGTCACGGCTTTGGTCGCTGCATGCGTTGTTGGCGCTGTTTTGTCGCTACTGTAAACGGTTGCGTATACATTTCATAATGGCGTAACTGCTTTTTGAAGCAAAACCTTCTTCCATAGCTGTGTAACGCATTCCATGGCTACCACGCAATCCACTATCAGAAAGAGGAACAATTTCTCTTGCTAGTACTTTTTATACGGTATGTGAACATTTGGGCAGGAGCACCTATTTTGGACACTTGTTGCTTAGTCAACTTTGAACTGATTGACTTTAATTTTGAAATAGGACTAGATACTATGCCTATCTGATCGTGTCTCAAAAATTAAGCCAATCGGTTCAAAATTGACTGAGTTATAGCAGCAAGTGCCCAAAATAGGTGCTCCTGCCCAAATGGTCCCAGACCCTACATTACGAGGGAAATACAATATAGGCCCAAATTTTGAAATATTGGTGCTGTTGTCAGTCACTGTCGCTGTAAAAGAATCGCGTCGCCGAAAAAAGTCGCGTCGGTTAGGGAGCGCCTTTACTGTGTTTGAGCCTGTTCAATTTCTGTTGCTGCGGACGTCCGAAAGAAAAGCTCGTCCAGGCCGTTGAAACATACGGCCGATAGTGGACGTGCTTTTTGCGACGGAAGATTGTTTTTTACAAAAGTTGAAGAAAACGCATTTAAACTATTTTTAAAGCGACCTAGATTGGTGAATATCAATCTTACTATTAATATAATTTGGTGTTTGAAGCAGCTGTGTAAAGGTTAGTGGAGGTTTTATTTGAAAAATTGTTAACTTCAAGGTGATTTTTAAAACTCAATCAGACCTGGTTTAAGGTCACAGTGGACCCTGTCTTATATATAGTTGGTCAAAAATATGTTATGCTCCATTTTTTTCCTACCAGCATACCTTCACCGGGAGATAAGGAATCATGTCCCTGGAATGTAGTTCCATAAAAAGGATTTAAGCTGGAAGTAGTAAATTCGATTATTGAAACGAATTTGTGAATGTAAACAGTCAATGGGACCACTATTTGCTAAATACAAGAGGGTCCACTATAGGATAATTTAGAACTTCGTCGGTGGATATACAATGTAGGGTATTTTAGCCAATAGTGGACCCCTTGCAATTATTCCCAAATTTTCTGCTCTAATATGTTGCCACCGGTGAACTTCCACCGATACACCATAACTTATGTTCCTAGACAGCTCTTTCATGTGATGAAACTAGGCTGGAAGGCGATAATTTGATTTTTAACCAATATTTTTTCAAATATAAAAACTGGAGGGCCTCTGTTGATTAAAATCTAAGGCGTTCCACTATTGTCACCGATAAGAGATTATGATCTTCCCAATAGTTAGCTCCGGGATGTTCATTATAGGATAATTTGATGGAGATTTCAAATGATTGTTATATGAGAAATATGTGTTTTGGCACGATTTTTGTGTGTGATATGTAGGAAAGGTTAGTAGCACAACCTATCGAGCATACAAAAAATTCCGAGTTTTCATACAGACGGCGTTACGAATAGGGAAGGGGGACTGAAAAGGCGTTTACCATGCCCTACCAAGGGGTCCACTATTGGCGATTAGAAGTACAGGATATGTCGTGAAATTTTACAAGTTTGAAAAGGAAATATTAGTTCCCTATCAGTTTTATTTTTTGGTAAATTTATCGATAAAACGATTTTTTTACCCCGTCCCCACAAAAATGATAATCTGGAACGATTCAATCATCAAAATACGAAATGAGATTTTACAAAACCTAACCTCTCCTTAGGAGCCCAATTGGTTAAAATATCCTACACGGAACCAGAAACCAACCCAAATAGAGGTTCTTTTCACTCATATCGGCTCTTCCGTGTGATTACCCCGATTGTAGCTTGTTCCGGTGTTTTCTCCGCGGTCAATCCTAATTTCCGCACTTATTGTAGAAGGCACGAACATGATATAATGTATGTACGATATATGAGCGATTTTGGACAATTTTGAGCGATAATTTACGATGAAACGCGAACTATTTTGAGATATAGGCTGAATGTTTCAGTTATCATAGTGGTTACCTATTTGGCCATAGTGATAATTTGAGATAATAGGTTAGATCGGTGAAGTACTAGATTTGTAGTAATGAGCTGAATTTTAGTATGGTGAGCAGATCAATTCTCTGTTTCTGTAATGAAGTGGTGCAAAAAGCGTGGGTATTATGATTCCTTTCCTAATTTGATGCTGTTTGAGCAAAACTTTGGGAAACAGTGCTGTTGTTTTCTCCATTTCATGCAACATAAACAACATAGTTATCCAAAGTTTTGCTCAAACAGCATCAAATTAGGCAAGGAATCAAATGGAGAATTGACCTGCTCACCATACTAAAATTCAGCTCATTACTATAAATCTAGTATTACACCGAACGTGCCCCATTCAAAATTTCGCATCTTTTAAATAGTGTTGATGAGAAGATACATTTAAATTCTTGCTATTAAAACTTTCATAATGGGGCACGTTCGGTGTTGTACTAGATTTGTAGTAATGAGCTGAATTTTAGTATAGTGAGAAGGTCAATTCTCCGTTTCTGCAATGAAATGGTGCATAAAGCGTGCGTATTATGATTCATTGCCTTATTTGATGCTGTTTGAACAAAACTTTGGATAACTATGTTGTTTATGTTGCAAGAAATGTACAAAACAACCACACTGTTGCCCAAAGTTTTGCTCAAACAGCATCAAATTAGGCAAGGAATCACAATACCCACGCTTTTTGCACCATTTCATTGCAGAAACGGAGGATTGACCTTCTCACCATACTAAAATTCAGCTCATTACTTCAAATCTAGTACTTCACCGATCTGTCCTATAGGTCAAAGCTTGAAAAATTTCTAAATTTCCACTATGACCATATACGGAACCACTTTGGCTATAACTGGTACACTTACCCTCGCAGTTTGAAAAACGGCAGTCAAATGAGAAACATTCAACCTCGCATTCAACTAGAACCGCTCTAATTTCGAGTTGTGTAAACTAGTCAAGCCCAAAATTGTACCAATTATGGGTAGTTAGTTATTATGGAGAGTCTATGGAATCAAAGCGATTAAATTTACATTGCGATAACAGTTTGAGAAACTTGCAGTCAAAAATTTTTAAATTAATGATGCACATTGTCAAAACTTACATGTCATTGACCAGCTAAGCAACTTGTAGAAGACCCCATCACTCAAAGTATAGGCCTTGACGGCGCCGCAGTGCTGCCGCCTAGCGGGAGTCGTATGGCAAACGTGAGAAAAAACGAGACAAAACACGTTTGTTTATACTTCTTCACGCACACGATGACAGATACAAATGGGATTTCCCATTGGAGTGAATGCATTTTTGCTGCCGTCAGAGCCAATTGAGTCATGAGATATGTGAGATTTCAATTTCGTAAGTGTTACGTCTGTTTGTCTGTGATACTAAAAACAAAAAGACGTAACACTGACGAAATTTACATCCCATATATTTTGGCATGCTGATTATTTTGAGAGTTGGTGTCTTCGGCAAAGTTGTTCGGCTGGTCAGGAATATTGAGTAGAGTAGACATAGATACATGCACACCACTTACAAATCTGCACTGTGATATGACTTGATTGGCATTTGAATTCGCACTACTGTTTAATCAGTTTGTTACCAATTAAATATCATTCGAGAAAGAACATCCAGGGCCTCTTCAAATTTAATGATACTTCACTTCAATTCGTTGTTGACAATGTTTTGATTTCAAACAAATAATTCAAGCCTTACTTTAGCAAACACCGTATGTAACATATGTAAACAAAAATGATATTTCCATATGAGACGCTGAATTTCGTTAAGGACTACTTGTATCATTCACCTTTGGGGATGGTTTGTCCAGGGGTCTCCAGTTAGGCTATCGATCGCCAATCCGGAGACGGCGGGTTCGATTCCCGATCCGGTCGGAAAAAAAATTTTCGACTCCCTGGGCATATTGTATCATTGTACTTGCCTCACAATATACAAATTCATGCAATGGCAGGCAAAGAAGCCCTTCAATTAATAACTGTGGAAGTGCTCAAAGGAACACTAAGTTGAAGTGAGGCAGGCGAAGTCCCAGTGGGGACGTAGAGCCATAGAGAAGAAGAAGTAGATGGTTTGTGAAAAAAATACCCGGATTTTTCAAGTTTCTGTAATGCTCAATGTATAAGTTGCTATGGGAATAACGAACTTCCCCTTCGATTTTCTCCGTTAGTGGATTTTGTTACATACGGTGTTTGGTAAAGGCTTGAATTAAAAAAAAGTGTTCAACGCACCCACATTTGATACCTTCAGATTCACTACTATCTGTGTTACCACTACACTACTTAACACCTGTTAGAGAGGCATAAATCGAAGCGAATCACTTTCTACAACCTGTCATCTATTTTCACTTTCATGCTTAAAACAGTCATTACCAATCAACACTTTGGATCGTACTGCTTTGTACAGTAGTGCAAATCGAAGTGATTCTCAATTGATTTCTTCGGAGAATTTGTTTTGGTTCTCAAATCAAAAGAGTATTTCTGATCAAGTGGATTGCGATTTAAAAAAGTTAATGGATTTTTCCCTTACATCGAGCGTGCAGAATTTTTACCGTGTAAAGTCCCGATTCGTTCGTTGGCGGCTCGTTAAAATTTAACAAACGACAAAGATTTTTCTTAAGGGCCTAACTGACTTGATCGATTTCTCTTCGTCGACTCTCTCTTTCGCTAATAACTTGATCAAAACAAACAAAATCATTATTCTTTTTGTTTCTATAGCAACATGTGGTCGTCTTCTTCGCATTTCAACCAAAAAATCTTTGGAAAACTCAATACACATTTTGTAATAACACAAAGAGAGGATCGATGAAGAGAACTCGAAAATGTCAATTAGGCCCAAATGAAAAATCAGTGTCGAAATGGGCTGTCTCGATGGTTGAATGTTCGCACTAAAAAGCATTGTCAATGTCAAAATCGATGTCAAAACGAGTTTGACGTCTGACCGCCGTCGCATCGCAGCTCCTATATACAGAACGTTTGTGCAAGTATGTGAGTGCTTCGTGACGTATTTCGCGTCACTTGCGTGTGTCTAGAGCATTTTGATCAGTTGTCAGTTGCCCCAACGAACGAACACGATTCGCTAATCGGGGCGCAGTCGTGACCCAACGAGCGAATCCTCACTGAAGTAAAATGTTTCAAGCGTATATGAGTAAAAATTTTCATGAATGCTCGTTTAGATATAAATTTTGACAGTTCGTTTGAATACAACGGATTCATCTTCGCAGATCTAGGTTCACTCTACTATTGTTCGTGCAGTTGAAAATCGGAATTTTTGACACGCGAAAATCGATGTTTCTCTTAAAGGCGGACGTACGTCGGGCAAAATGCACTGGATAGAGGGCCAGATCCGCTGCCCAGCGCATTACGTCCAACGTTAGGTTTCACGTATGGATTTGGAGAAAAATCGATTGACGCGTGTGGGAAAACTTCGGGTTTCAACCGCGTCAACAATATCTATTGACGATCAGGCACAAAGCTTAATTGGGTTCTTTAGGGGTATCCAGATTATTGCATAATCGGAATCTCCGTCCAAAAATTAGTCGAAATCCAAAATTTCATCATTTTAGGTGCCCGGGAACTATTTTTAAAAATCATTTAAAGTTTGTATGGGGATTTTTTTTTGTTCGGGGCGAACTGTCACTTTATCGATTGAACTGTCATTCTAGCCACGGAAATTAAAACTGTTTTGTTTATTTAACCATCAAAACAAAGGAATCGGAACGCAATAAAATCACGTTATACTCAGAAAAATGAGCTCTTTCGATTAGGCTAAAGAAAAAGGCAATATTTAATTCACTAAACAACCCAATTGCACAGCTGGTGCTTTTCTAAAAGAATAAATAACGAATCCTAGACTGAATTACGCGAGAGACGAACCAGCCAAGGGCTGAAAGTGTCTATAATATAGCTAAATCAATCAATCAATTGAATAACTAAGGAATTCTATTACTGATGGAAGAACAGTGGAATTATTGCAGATTTGGATGACAACAATGTTGATGATGACATTGATTTTTAGGTTAGGTTAGGTTAGGTTAGGTTAGGACGCCCATTCCTGTCAAATTTTCATTAATAAAAACGGCTCGTAAAATAGACTATAGTCAATAGCCTGGTACACGGTTTTTATGGGAAAATACAAAAAAATGGAAAAACTCTAACTCCTGTATACTTTTTGAGTTCCACTTTGGTCCCGTATCTACTGTGCAAAATTTCAGATCGATCGGAAAAACTATATTTTAGTGCCCGCCGTTCTTAGTTTTCTATACGATTTACTATGGGGAAATTTCACTTCTGCAAAGAAAAACCGCTAGGAGTCATCCCTAGATCCTTAAAAATAAGTCGACGAATGATTTCTGTACAAAACTTCACGAGGAATCAGACCTCCGAAGACCGCAAACCGATGCGACGTTCGTGGAAATAGTTATTAAGCCTCCCCCGATCGATAAAATGACGAGGTTTTATTAGTTATTGTTATTCCTTACATGTTAAACAGCGTTGGCATGCCATTCGGGTTTCAGTCAATAACTTTTTCCACATGCCTTAGGGGCTGTCCATTAATTACGTAAGGGAAATTTTACGATTTTTCGACACCCCCACCCCCCCCCCCCCACCCCTTGTAAGATTTTTTGTATGAGAACCCAAATATTTTTGTATGGCGCGTAAGATTTCTCAAACCACCCCCTCCCCCCATAAACCCTTACGTAATTAATGGACAGCCCCTTAGATCGCTTTGCGGTCTTCGGAAGGTTGGTAAAATTTCCAACAGAAATCATTCATCTATTTATTTTTAGGGGTTAAGGGGCAACCTGTTGCGATTTTTCTTTGAAAAAGTGATTTTCCCCATAGTAAATCGTATGAAAACTTCAAATGGCTGGCGCTAAAATATAGTTTCTCCGATCAAGCTGAAATTTTGCACAGTTGATATGGGACCAAAATGGAACTCAAAAAGTGTACAGGAGTAAAATGTATTTTGGTGTCCCACGCTAATAGTCAAGAACTTACAGATGATGAGCTTTCGGCTGAATAGTTGTTTGATTCGAGTTTCTGCTATTCTGCCCCTATTCGCATAACAGTCCCATGTTTGCTGGGTTTCCTATTCACATGGGACTGTTGTGTGAATGAGCGCAGTATTGTGCGGCCGAGTGTGCGACTCTAGTTGCAAAAGCATGCTAATTTTATTATTTATCTAGAAATATTCAACAAACTGTAACTTTTTATAAACCAATAATTCTTAAACTTTGACTGCTAGTTACTCAACTACAGTAGACGTTCGGTCGGTGCAAACGGTTTAACTGCAAGTCCGGTAAGTGCAACAAATTTGCAGTTATCGCACCGCTATCCATCAAAACTGTGCGCCAATAAAGCCCAAATAAACAATCGAATGAATTTTTCGTTCATTTAACGTCAATTGATGGGTTGTTGACGGTTATCTGATGTTGCAGTTATCGAATTTTGTTTGCTAACTGAAATGTAAACATGTTGCAGTTATCGAACGTCTACTGTTGTTACCTATTATTGGTACATTTTTAAGCTTTATTGGTTAACTCTATACGAGCGTTTCCAGGAAAATATTCCTATTTGACTGACGTTTATTAAACTTAATAATTCAAAAAAAATGGACGAATATGTCAAATATAGTGGTCTTTGATTACTATTTGACTCTACTAAAATATGTCTAAAAGGAAACCTTGAAACACCACTGTGACAGTCGGTTCGTCGGTGTAACTAGCGCCTGCTAGTGACGGAATCTCGCGTCAAGCCTTTGACTTACAAAACAGTTGTGACGAAGAAATAATTTTTCTATGTGCTCAGCGATATATAAAATATAACATTTGTAAGTTTTCTAGCGCTGGCTGTTGGTGGAACTTCGAATGAAACGGAAGGACTAGTCCAATAGCTTAAGCCAATGTGTATTGTATGTTGCTTTCACAACAAAACGCGCCACTTTGAATAGGTCGTAAGTTTGTTGTGATTCCTGTGTAGATTCGAACTATTCAAATCGAACACCAGAAATATTGGTCGTTCACACCAACAGTGTACTCACAACTGTTGCGATAAGAATAACAAGTTTAATACGATCAAGCATGGTATTCTGAAGGCAACAGTTCTTTCTCCTCCAACACCAACAATAACAAAATAATAAATAAACTCAAAATATATAAAACATACGGTGAAAGTTCTTGTTTTATTTGCGTCCCATCCATAACAACGTTCCAACAGCTTATATTCTGGACCTATGCATGTTTTATTTCAGCAATCGCTTCAAAATGCCGAAAATAAAAAAGCAGTCGTGTCTGCAGAAAGCAAAAAAAAGAAAATGTTACGATAAAATTCGAAGTGTAGTGGCTTTTTCTGAGTGTGACAGTGATCAGTGTGACAACGTTAGTGAGAAGATGATTAGTCGTGGTACAGGAAATTGTTCTGAGGAGAGGAGTGCAGAATCAACAAAGCAGGCGATTGTCAACTGGAGTGCAAACACACGGAAGGAGAAAAATAAGCAAACCATGAAGATAAAACGAAGTGTCAACGCAGAATACAGCAAACAGGAACATGCTAAAAATAAGCAGAGAATGAAGGATATGCGAATGAAGAATGCATATAAGGAATGTGAAAGGGAGAAAAATTCACAAAGAATTGCAGAAATACGATCCAAAGAGGAGTATAAAGAACAAGAGAAAAAGAAAAATGCACGAAGGATGGCCGAAATGAGAAATAATGAGGAATACAAGCAGCAAGAGAAACGTAAGAATTCGCAGAGGGTGATGAAAAGCAGACAGCAGGAGAATTACACACAAACAGAAAATAAGAAAAACAGGCAAAAGATGGCAGAAGTAAGGAAAGATGAAAATTACAAACAGCAAGAGAATCAGAAAAATGCTCGAAGAATGACAGAAATGAGGAAGCATAAACAATATAAGGAGGAAGAGAATCAGTTAAATGCACAACGGATGGCAGAGACAAGAAAAGATGACGACTACAAACAACAAGAGAACCAGAAAAACGCACTAAAGATGAAAGAAACAAGACAAAATCATGATTACAAACAGCAAGAGGCTCAGAAAAACGCACAACGGATGACAGAAATAAGGAAAAATGATAATTACATGCAGAGAGAGAAACTGAATAATTTGCGGAGGACTGCAAATTTAAGAAGACAGGAAGATTACAGACAGCAAGAAAATCAGAAAAAAATGCAGCGAATGACGGAAACAAGAAAGGAAGAAAACTACAAGCAACAGGAAAATCAGATAAATTTGAGAAGGGTGGCTGAAAAAAGAAAACACGAGGACTATAGGCAGCGTGAGAAACATGTAAACTTGCAAAGGATGGCGAAAATGAGAAAAGTTGAGACTTATGTCCAGCAAGAGAGACAGAAAAATTTGCAGAGGATAACGAACCTTCGTAATACAGATGAAGAGTTCTCTTGCCAGGAGAAAGCACAAAATAGAGAACGAATGAAGAAGATTCGAACAGATTTGCAATATGTTCAAAAGGAATATATCAGCAATATTGAGCGCATGCAAACTATCCGAGATGATGAAATGCTGAGGATCGCTGAAAGGCAAAAAGATCGACAAAGTAGGCGTGAAAAACGGAGTTCTGACATATTAAGACATCGAGATGCTTTATACAACAACTTGAAGCGACATGAGGCTGACCAAACTTCAGTTGAACTTTTGGCATTTATCGATAGCAGAAAAGAAGTGCCATTGTGCGTCTGCTCTTGTTGTGAACGCATGTTTTTTGAAAGAGGCCTTAAAAAAATCACGCGTGAAAAGGTGATTACCCTCATGGCTTTGAAAAGTCTGGAAAATAAAACGCACATAATATATTGGGCTAATTCTCACGTTTTAAATAACTATGAAGAAGGCAGACAAAATTATCTCTGTCACACATGTCATAAGTACGTAAGCACTGGTAAAATACCTAAACTTTCAAGCAGTAATGGATTAAAACTGGCTGCAGTCCCGGAATGTTTGGAACAATTAAATCCCATTGAGGAACGTATCGTCTCACCGTTTGTGCCATTCATCAAAATCATTATGCTAAATCATCGAGCTTCAAATCCACAAGTTGGCGCTCAAGGTAGTGTGATCTATGTTCCTACTGATGTCAATGAAATGGAGCAGTCCCTTCCTAGGAACATTAACAATATAAATATGATAGCCATACCAGTGGAGTTTAAAAGGCACATGGGACATGCATCAAGCTATCTGAAAGGACTGGTTCGTAAGGAAAAAGTTGAAGCAGCTGGCAGATACTTGCAGGAAACGGAACTGTATAAGAAGTATGGAATTCGTTTCTCGGAAAATGCCGATGACGTTTTGGGCATAAACGACGATGATCAAAACTATAGCATGAACGAATTTGAAGATGACAGTGTTGATCGAGAAGCAGGTATTAACATAGACGAAGAATTCGCTAATTTATTGCAGGAAGGAGACGACGAATGCTTGCTGATTGATTTAAATGAGGTAGCTGCCCAAAATACTGTTGTAATAATGGCTCCTGGACAAAACCAGAAACCGGTATCACCATACAGTAACCCGGACATAGAATATCTTTGTTTTCCAAAAATTTTTGCTGGACAACCACGGAATTTGTCAGACAAAAACATAACATACAACGATATCATAAAATGGGAAATTCGGAATTACAAGAACAGAATTGAACCGCGGCGTATACTTCACCTTTCAAAGAAAAAGCTGCTGAATGAATCGTACAATTCTATAAAAGTTGCCATTCGGAAGAAGAAAAATGCAAAACATGTTACGGCCCAAGAGGCACTGCAGCCAGATTACATTGGAGGTTTATTATCGTTCGACAATGGATTAAGATTCATGGATCAAATGCGATGTGCCCCAGCGTATATGGAGCATAAAAAGAAAGTTTTATGTGGACTCATGCGACAAATTGGTACTCCTGTATTCTTTCTCACGGTATCTGCAGTTGAAACAAATTGGCCAGAATTGATTCAAGGTCTAGTAGAGTATACATCAGGAATGAAAATTAGTTTGTATGATGCATTGAATTTACCATACGAGAAAAAAGCAAAACTGGTAAAGGAAAATTCCGTATTTACTGCAATGTATTATGACAACAAAATCAAGAACTTGATGAAGTTAATTAACAAATCAGAAGGAGGAATTTTCGAAACATTCAAGGTCACCGACTTCTTCCGCAGACGGGAATTTCAACAGCGAGGATCACCTCATGATCATATATTGTTGTGGATTGACAATGCACCTAAAATAGATCGTGATGACAGCAGCACTTTTGACCTAGTCATACAGTTTGCAGACAAGCACATAACGTGCGAATTTGACGAGAAAAATCCATTTTGTAACTATTTGCGACACAAGCATACCTCCACATGCAGTAAAGGAAAGAAAAATAAAAACATCTGTAGATTCAATTTCCCCAAATTTGTAATGCCACGGACAGCGATTCTTGAACCGTTATCCAAAGAGGAAAGAACTACTGAAGTGAAGTCCAATCTGGAAAAAATCAAAAACCTGATGGAGCAGTTCTATGTGAGTAAAGAAAGAATTGTCAAAAGTTTTGATGAAGTTTTGGAGCACCTTCAAATGTCAGAGGAGACGTATTTAACAGCTTTAAGGAGTTCTATTAATAAGCTGACAATCTTTTATAAGCGCAGGAGTTGTGAGGTAGATATCAATACTTACAATCGAATAATTCTCAATTTGATGGAATCAAATGTCGATTTGCAACTTGTTGTGGACGAATATGCTGTTGCATCGTACATTGTGGATTATGTGGCGAAAGGAGAAGCAGGGCTTTCAAAAGGACTGAAAGACCTTCAAACTGAACTAAACAAAGGAGATCGTAATCTACAAGATCGGTTACGGTGCATAATGAACAAATTCCTGAACGGGCACGTGATATCAACATCAGAAGCAGTATACCATTGCTTGGGGACACCTATAACAGAGTTCAGTCGGTCTGCTATATTCATAAATACTGGACGCAGTGATGAAAGGGTTGCGTTCTTAAAAACAACTAAGCAGTTGCAAGCAATGGATCCTGATTCAACTGACATCGTGGGAAAAGATATTCTCAAACATTATTCTGAACGAAAAGCTTTGGATGATATATGCTTGGCGGAATATGCTGCATATTATTTTCAAACAGCTAAAAAAACAAGACGAGACAAGAATTTGGATTCGGACGATGAAGCTGACGAAACAGACACGGAGAAAGATGACTCTGAACATAAACGCCGTAGGAAGGCTCGAATTGTACGGCACGTGCGGTATAAGTATGAAAAAGATCCGGACAACTTCTTTCGTGAACAACTGCTGCTGTTTCTTCCATGGAGAAATGAAGAGGAGGAAATTGAATCAATTAACTGGAGCGCCAAGTTTTATGAAAACAAAGAATTGATCGAAAGGAATCGCGATAACCTGTTTAAGCTGTCTAGCGATAGATTGGATGATGCTATGCTAGTAGCTGAGCAACACAGACAAGTAGCTGATGCAGACGAAATAGAAGATTTTGAGAATAATCAAATTCCAAAGGAACAAGAGATCGATATATTTGTGCAAGTGGGCATAGATCGTCCAAAAAGTAATGTGCCTTTCATTTACACTGCCCCTCCGAAAATACACGAAAACAATCTCTTTGATATGCTTTGTAAGTTGAACGAGCGGCAGAGGGAAATCGTTATGCATATCTATAAGTCATTCAGCACTGGAAAGTTACCTCTTCGAATTTTCATTTCGGGATCTGCTGGAGTGGGTAAAAGCATGGTTATTTCAACTATTTTCCAGCTGATAACATATCATTTGGAATATTCAACAACAGTTCTGAGAGACCAAAGTACTGATTCCATTAAAGTTTTGCTGTGCGCGTTTTCTGGAAAAGCCGCCTTTCTGATCGGAGGTAACACATTACACTCTGCATTTGCTCTACCACTACAAGAAAATGCTAAAATGTCGGATTTACCCATGGATGTTGCCAATAATTTAAGACAACAACTGAAAGACTGCAAATTGGTTATAGTAGATGAGATATCTATGGTTGGAAGCACCATTTTTAGTCGGATTGATACAAGGTTACAGCAAATCACTGGAGTAAATGAAACCTTTGGTGGATTGTCGGTAATCACAGTAGGCGATTTTCTTCAATTACCACCTGTAAAAGATTCAGCCATCTTCTTCACTCCAAAGCACAGTCTCATTAAAACGAACATCTCACCATTATGGGACGAATTTAACCTTTATGAGTTGACAGAGGTTATGCGACAGAAAGATGATTTGAGCTTTGTTAAAGCTCTGAATAGTTTTGCTCGTGGAGATATGACCGACGAAGACATCAAAATCATAAAATCTAGAGAAATAGAGGAACATCAAGTACCAGATGAAGCCATCAGGCTTTACTATACCAACGCCAACGTTGATAAATACAATGACAAGAAGATATCGGAATCACTCGCACCTGAAATAGAGTGCAACGCTGTTGACACAATTACAGGAAAAATAAAACCAAATCAAATAGCTGCAAAGATTAAAATGTGGAGTGAACGCCCAACTAAGGATTGTGGAGGATATCCATATAAAATTCGGTTCAAACAAGGTATTAAATACATGCTGACAGCTAATCTTGACGTGTCAGATGGATTAGTTAATGGAGCAACTGGAGTTTTGGAATATGTGTTTTGCAATCCTGGGACAGAAAAACCCACTATCATATTTTTAAAATTCGATTCTAATAATGTAGGCAGTAAGATACGACAGCAATATAGGAATTTCATGGAAAACAACGGAATCAACCTCAGTTGGACGCCCATCCCTAGGAAACTATACAACCTGACAACGCATTTCCAGAAGGATTACCAGATGATACGGGACCAGTTTCCAATAGTACCCTGCGAAGCTCTAACTATTCATAAAAGTCAAGGTCAAACATACAAACATGTCTGTATTGATTTCAGGAAATCTGGTAACCTTACCCGCCAGCTAGTGTATGTAGAGCTTAGCCGCGTGACGAGTCTTTCAGGACTTTATATTTTAGGTAATTTTCCAGGAAACATGAAAAGTAATCATACAATTGATGCTTGTTTGAACGAAATGAATAGACTACGAAAAGAACGATCATTGTCACTTGCTTACAATAATTTAGTTGACGTATCAGGACTCAAAGTAGTTTATTTGAATATTCGGTCATTACGAGCGAATAAAAAGCACGTAAACGTGGACCCATGGTATTTCCGTTGTGATGTATTGATTTTCTCCGAAACTTGCTTGTACGCTAATGAAAAGGTTGAATTTCCAGGATTCGATTTGGTTTATCGTTCAGATACTATGAAATATCCAGAATATGTTAAAAAGAACATTGCCAAAGGAATTATTTGTTTTGTAAGAAGCAGTTTAAAAGCAAACGTTGTCGACCATTCTACCGAATTCAATGCAGATCAAAAGGGACATTACCACAGTCACATAGATTTGGTAAAATTAGTAGTCAATGGAATCCTTATAATAAGTGGATACAAATCACCAAAAGTAAATGTTTGTGATTTTAAAGATACAATGGTTCGATTTCAGTTGGAGGAATCTTGTCCAACTATTGTCATAGGTGATTTTAATTTCAATCTCAATGATAAAAAGAATGCACAAGTCCATGAGTTTAGTTCCTTTATGATCAGCCTTTCATATGTTTCAAAACTACCGACAACAGAAGCAACAACTATTTTGGGTTCACGACTAGATATAGTGTACGCCAATTTTGAAAATATTACTGCTGGAGTTTACGAATGCTACTTTTCTGATCATAAACCAATATATTGTATTATTTGTAGTGAGCAACCATGCCTCAATGATGTGAACAAAATTGATAACTATAATATTCAACTGTATGAAAAGTCTTCCGATATAGTATCCATAGATAGTAAATCAATAGCATCTTGTGTGGACTTATCATCTAAAGGTAATAGCATCAGATCTAGCAATAGGAATATTGCAGATTTATCCTTTCAGTACAGTGATGTTGAATCAGATTTAGAACATTTAAATATACATCACAACATTAGAGATTGGATTAACTCAGTAGATACGACCAATGATGCTTATGATAATGGAAATGAAAAATTGCTCAAAAATGTTCAACAGGTATTCTATAACGATCCGTATACATTTACTAATTCAGAAGAGTTGCTGGTAGCTTATACAGATAACAATGTAATGCGTTACAAAAGTGATATTGACCACATTGCAAGCTACTTAAGAAATTTACCTATTAACATTTTCAAATGTAACAGAGATAGACTATTGTCAGTTCATACATTGAATGGATTCTTAGAGATTCCAATAACTGGAGATGGTGGTTGCCAATTTAATGCGATTTCGTATGCAGTGGTAGGAAATGAAAGTTTTTCTTTTGATCTTAGAGCAATTGCATTCCAAACCGTAATAGAAAACATACATCTCTTCGATAAAATCAAAAATACCATTGGTTTGGAATCAGACACATTGTTTAACCTTCTTCAGATATGTTGTTCAGAAAGATTATTCGGTAACCTTGACACCCTGTTTGCTCTCAGTATGGCTCTTGAACGAATTATATTTATCATGCTGCATCACGAAAACGGAGAACAACGGTTTGTTAAAGTTGAACCACCAAGTTACAGTAATACTGATTTACCAATATTACTGCATTTGACAAGACCAGGTCAAGCAGACGCACATTATAATGTTCTCCTTCCATCTGATGTAAACACACCATACGACTTTACATGCTACGATGTGTATAACTTGAATCATATAGTGATGAGTTAAAGGACGTTGGTATAACCTGCTAAAACAAATCGTCAATTAGAAATAAACCATATTAGCTAAAATCTTCTGAAACTGCTGAAAATCATATTAGCTAAAGTCTTCTGAAAATGAGATGGGAGGGGCTGAATACGGTTTACCGTGTTAGCTAAAACCTCCTAAAACGATACAGAAGAGGCTGAATATGATTCAACGACAGGTGAGGCTGAATACGGCTTGCCCTGCGGCTTGACGTATTAGCT
This sequence comes from Aedes albopictus, assembly GCF_035046485.1. NCBI lineage: Eukaryota > Metazoa > Arthropoda > Insecta > Diptera > Culicidae > Aedes > Aedes albopictus. Next base: position 82,016,773 of record NC_085137.1, on the reverse strand, counting down.
CAATCTCCTGAATAAGACACAGAAGAGGCTGAATATGGTTCAACGACAGGAGAGGCTGAAAACGGTTTACCGTTTTAGCTCAATCTCCTGAATAAGATACAGAAGATGCTGAATATGGTTCAACGACAGGAGGGGCTGAATACGGTTTACCGTGTTAGCTAAAACCTCCTCAAACGATACAGAAGGGGCTGAATATGATTCACCAACAGGAGAGGCTGAATACGGCTTGCCGTATTAGCTCAATCTCCTGAATAAGACACAGTAGAGGCTGAATATGGTTCTGAGATAAGAAGCTGAATGCACGTTTCAGTAGTAGTTTTAAACGTACTAATGACTTAAAAAACTGGGCAACAACGAGTAGTTTTGGCAGCTATGACACCCTTGACTTTGGTCAGATAATACCTATATTTTTATGGGGGGGACCCAGAGCCATTTATAAGCGCACAAAGTATATACATGGTTTCCAGCATTTTTTGCTAAACATATCAATATGCTGGCTTAAACAAAAGCCACATAACATATTCGACGAGAAAGGCACTATCACCACTAGGTGGATTAATCTGGGTTTTTATTGTGTTATACGTACGTTTTTAATTTGTAAAATTGTATCCAAGTTTAATGCACATTTATAGTGCTTTGAAGTGATAGGGCACTATGAGAAATCAGTGATATCATTCTGATGGCCTACATCTATGTAATTCCGGGCAAATAATAACTGGAAGACATGTGTAGACCCTTCCCTAACAGGCAAGCCCATGCACAAGTGTACCGACGCTTCATGCACTAGTCGTCTCTCCGCCTTTTGCCGAAATTTGGAAAAAACCCCTCCCTTGGCGCCTGATTCAGGATGCCCCCTTAGGATTAGAAATTCCTAGACAAAACTCAAGCTATGAAAGCAACTAATGCTGCGAACAAAAGGTAACCTGCCAGAGAAAATACGATTACAGGATTGACTGATGGATGGACTGATGGACAGGGCAAAATTTCTGTTCTGTGTTGTATTTGTCCAAGTGTGATGTCCTAACTTATTACGCATTTGTAAGGTTTCACTACAAAATGTTGCATTTTAATATGCATTTGTGGTGCTTCATTAATTTTGGAATCAGATTTTAATGTGAGACGTCTACACTTTGATGTCCCTGTTAGGGAAGGGTCTACACATGTCTTCCAGTTATTAATTGCCCAAAATTTCCTAAATGTAGGCCATCAGAATGATATCACTGATTTCTCATAGTGCCCTATCACTTATGAGCACTATAAATCGGCACCAACATTTCAAAAGGGCGTAACTGCTTTTGCAACCAATGCCTTCTCACAGAGCTGTGGGTCGTATTTCATTCATCTCACGCAATTCACATCCATTAATCGAAAGAGGAGGATTTTATCTTTCTATTTGTGCTAGTGGATTGCTCGAGAGGGATGGGATACGCTCCACAGCTTTGTGAGAAGGCATTGGTTGTAAATGCAGTTACGCCTTTTTGAAATGTTGGTGCCGAAATGTGCATTAAACTTGGGTAAAAGTTTACAAGCTTAAAACGTTCGTATAACACAATAAAATCTATCTGAAAGAATTTTATTTGAAAATTTT
>NC_085137.1:81989936-82015162 GCF_035046485.1 Aedes albopictus | reverse complement strand
ACTGGCGTGCCGCAGGGTAGCCACCTTGGTCCGTTAATTTTTATCCTTTTTGCTAACGACCTATGCCACCGAATCCGTTCTCACTGCCTTATGTATGCCGACGACCTTAAAATATACAGAATAATCTCATCCTTAATCGACTGTGCTGCGCTACAACAGGATCTCGACGCCGTAGCAGATTGGTGTTCCTCAAATGGCATGGAGTTGAATATCAAAAAGTGCAAAACGATCAGTTTTTGTAGAACGACGCCACTTACGAGTTTCGACTAGAGCATAAATGGCAACAGTGTAGATCGTGTGCCCTCTATCAAAGACCTGGGTGTTACGATAGACTGTAAACTGAACTTCAGTGATCATATCTCGACGACAACTGCTAAAGCCTTTGCGGTTCTAGGATACATTCGCCGCAATGCTGCGGACTTTGACGACGTCTACGTCTTGAAAACGCTATACAGTTGTCTTGTGCGGAGCATATTAGAATACGCCGTGCCAGTCTGGGCTCCGTACCAAGAACTTCATATGGCGTGGATCGAAAGAGTTCAGCGTAGTTTTGTTCGATTTGCGTTGAGAAGACTGCCATGGAATGATCCGCAAGGATTGCCACCATACGACCACCGCCGCCAGCTAATTAGATTAGAATCTCTACGCCAGCGTCGAGAGTACCATCAAAGAATGTTTGGTTTCGACATAGTGAGTGGACATCTAGACTGTGCACCGCTCCTGCAATGCGTCAATTTTTATGTTCCTGCTCGCCGTCTCCGCCAGCGTCAACTGTTCCACGCTGCTAGGCACACGACAGTATTTGGCCATAATTATCCCCTGGAAAAATGTTTCGCCCTCGTCAACGATTTGCCTTGGTTTGATTTTAATATTAGTAGAACACAATTTAAAACGTGTATTAGAAATATAAGTTAATTTTGTTTCTCTGTTTGATCAGTCTGTACGGCAGTTTTGCCGAAGACGTAGAAATAAATAAATAAATAAATAAATAAAAAGAGACATTCCAACAATAATTTCTGAATCAGATCATGGAAAAAAACAATCAGGATTTCTTAAGGAAAATCCTAGATGAATTAAAAAAAATCTCAGTTTCTCCAGGAATTGCTACCTTTGGAAGAATTCCTGGAGGAATTCCTGGATAAGCCCATGGAAAAAGTTCTTAAAAAGTTAATTCAGAAATTTCTATAAGAATTCTGAAATCTCAAAGCAAAACTCCTGGAGGGAATTATGATAAAGGCTATTCAAATCTCCCATTGGCAGGAGAACGTGCCGCCTACTGATGATAAAGCCCCTGGGAGAGTTCCTTTCATTCACAAACTTCTGTAGCAACCCTTGCAGGAATTGCTTATACATTCCCTGAAAGAGTTCCAGGAGGAAACCCTGAAAGGAACTCCTGGAGAAAATCCACGGAAAATTCATGGACCCAAGCAGTCTCTGGAGGAATTGATATGAATACTAGTATGAATATCCATATTTAACAGGAATGTATTCTAAGAAGAGGTGCTAGGAGACATTTTTGGAAGAATTCTTACTGAATTCATTCTAGGAAATCCTGCGAGATAAAATTCCGAAAAAAAGCTTGATAAACTCTGTAGGAATCTCTAAAAAAATTTCTGGCGGTGTCCCAGGAAGTAATCATGACAAGAACTCTTGGAGGAATCTTTAGGAGAATTCCAGCTGAACTCAAAACAGGAAGTTCTGCAAGGGACAATTACAGAAAATTTTCGTGACAAAATAATACATGGAGCGGAGGGATTTCCCCGGAGCAAATCATGATAAGACAGAATGTTGAAGTCATTTCCATTGAGGCATACTAATATAAGAGGCACTACAATTTGGAAACCTTGAATAACCAGCTCTGATTTTCCCACTACAGCACTGCTCCTGATACCCTCCTGAAACCACCTTGAGCCCTCTGAAACTCTTCCCTGTAAAACGCCCCAGCGATCCCCAGAAACCGTTGAAAATGCCTTCCTTTGCTCTTCCCTATAAACGCCCCTTGGCCACCGTTGCCTTTTTGTCTTTCTCGTACACCAAAGTGTACACAGAAAAAATATTCATGTAAAATTCAGCGAAAAATCATGCACATAAAGGGAATGCTTGAGTAAGTGCATATTTACATGAGATGTCATGTAAAATTACGTTACGTTCGTGTAAAATTTCCGCTAATAGTCGCGTAACCGGTTGGTGTCCATGATGGTTTACGCAATGGTTGGTGGAAATTTACACGATGGTAATGTAATTTTACATTATATCTCATGTAAAAGTGCACTAACTCTAGCATTCCCTTTATGTGCATGATTTCTCGCTGAATTTTAATTACATATTTTTTTCTTTGCACTGAAAGGCTATATGTTCACTCAAAAACCCTAATTAATCCACCTAGCGGTGATGGCGCCTTTCTCGTGCCTTCGAAAACACATTTCAACACAACTCAAGTGACATGTTGATAGATATTGCTAGGATCCTACTAATGACGTTGAAGTATGGCATAGGACATGCTGAAAAACTTTGTTGAAGACCGCAAAGTAATCCGACACTTGTGAAAAAAGTTATAACGTGCAGATTGCCCAGTGGTGCTTAACTTTTAACATGTAAAGGAGTAACATCAATAAAATCTCAACTTTGGCCTAAGTTACCGAAGAAATAACTTTTTTCACAAGTGTCGGATCACTTTGCGGTCTTCGGCAAAGTTTTTCGGCATATTCTAGGCTATACTTTAACGTCATTAGTTACTTGGTGCTAGACAAAAGAATTCAAATTATGAATAAAATGCAAAAAAATACGTTTTCCCATACTAAATTCCAAACAAATTTCAATCGCAATGCGGAATACGGGGACGCAACCAATCGCTTCAGTACACTTCAGTGCAGGAGAATAGCAAAATTATACTTTCGAGCTTATTTGCTTTAGAAAACTAAGTTATTTAACTAACCCAAAAGATTAAAAGATCTTTTTTGAAAGAAAATGTATTAAACCTTCGAATGAGGATTAAAAAGCTGGGATAAGTTTGACCATTTTCAAGTATAGCCAGTTTGAGGCAAGCAAAGTAAAAAAAATCATCTTCTTCTTTTTGGCTCGACGTTCGCATTGGAACTTGGCCTGTCTCTCTTCAACTTAGTGTTCTTAGAGCACTTCCACAGTTATTTATTGAAGGGCTTTCTTTGCCTGACATTGCATGAATTTGTACATTGTGTGGCAAGCACAATGATACATTATGCCCTGGGAGCCGAGAAAATTTTCCCGACCGGAACGGGAATCGAACCCTCCGTCTCCGGATTGGCGGTCCATAGCGTTAATCATTAGGCTAACTGGAGACCCCTCTATCACTCCTTAAAAAGTTTGCATCCACCCATCGGGACCTTCCGGAACACTACCGGTTCAGATATGGTTTGATACTGTTTTCCTGCTAACCGTTCATCAGGTTAATCAGGTTACCGAAAATGCCGCTGTCTGAAGTGTCGCATGAATGAGTTATGTTCAATTTTATATTTGGCCACTTCCAGCGGGACACCCAGAACCAGTTCCGGAGCACTACCAGTTCAGATATGGTGTGATACTGTTATCCTGCTCAATGTTCATCAGGTTATCGAAACTGTCGCTGTTTGATGTGTCGCATGCATGGGTTTGGTTCTCTTTTATATTTGACAACTTCCGGCGGGACATCCGGAACCGGTTCCGGAACACTCCCGGTTCTGATATAGTCTGAGACTATTTTCCTGCTTACCGTTCATCAGATTATCGAAAACGCCGTGGTTTGATGTGCATGTGTTTGGTTATCTTTTATATTTGGCCACTTCCAGCGGGACATCCGCAACCAGTTACGGAACACTACCGGTTCAGATATGGTCTGAAACTATTTTCCTGCTTACCTTTCATCAGGTTATTGAAAACGCCGCTATTTGATGTGTTGCATGAATGAGTTATGTTCAATTTCATATTTGACCACTTCCGGCGGGGTACCAGAACCGGTTCCGGAACACTACCGGTTCAGATATGGTCTAAAACTATGTTCCTGCTTATCGTTCATCAGGAAATCGAAAATGTCGCTGTTTGATATGTCGCATGAATGAGTTATGTTCAATTTTATATTTGGCCACTTCAGGCGGAACACACAGAACCGGCTCCGGAACACTACCGGTTCGAATATGGTCTTATACTGTTTTTCTGCTAACCGTTCATCAGGTTATCGAAAATACCGCTGTTTGATGTGTCGCATGCATGGGTGTTACTGCCAGCACTTCCCCGCGGTGTGACCGCAACCGAACAAGGGCGAAGCACGCTGAAACGTCAACTGTCAGGGAAAGTCAGCAAACGGAGGATCAATCAGTTTTGTGAAGCAATTGAATGCACAGGCAAAAGTGTGTGGTGATGAGGGATTATCAAAACTAAAATTAATTTATCTAAATTCTATATTCTACAGTTAAATCCTACGACTACACTAGTTGAACTATAAATACCTAAATTTATTATCACAGTTTGCTCTAGTTATCACAGTGGTTTATCACAGCAGTAAGTTTGTTATAGACTAGAAAAGAAACTTTTTCTAACCTAAACCTAAACACAGATCCTATAGCTAGACGAACATTACGGATATACACGTTGAAATTAACCTAAAAGGGCACACCGAAAATTGTAAGTTTTCACTACTAAATCTAAACATGCAAATAACAATAAAAAACTATTTCAGCTTAAAGCTGTCGTCACACCCAACATCGGAGTTTGTGAGTTGCTAAAAGAAGCGGTAAAGATCCCTATTTGTTCACGGAACAAAATCTTTAAGAATTTTCGTCATGTCGAATCCGATTGCACCCTCCAATAATTCCAACGCGGCAACACCAGACAATAAGGATGAATCCAACGGTTGTGTTTGCTGCGACCGCCCGGAGACGGTCGACGATTGCGTCCAATGCGATCAATGCAACGGATGGTGGCACATGAGGTGTGCAGAAGTGACAACGTCGGTGGCAGACCGATCCTGGACCTGCAGTCACTGTTTGCCATTGAGCGTTACATCCAGAACAACAACATCGAGCATTAGGGCGGCCCGTCTAGCATTGAAGAAAAAACTGTTAGAAGAGCAGCAAGCGATGGAACAGCGGCATCTCGCCGAAAAATATAAGCTCCTTGAAGAGGAGTTAAACGAAATGGACGAGACGGGTAGCAACAGAAGTCGGATAAGTAAACGAACGAGTTTGGAGAACGTAGAACAGTGGCAAAGGAAATGTGCAAAATATGCTGAGACCGTACACAGGCCACAGCCGACTGATCAGTTGGCAAAAGTCGCATCACCCCTTCAGCTACCGCAGAATGAGCCAGAGGAGGATTCAGAGTGCACCGCTGCTGGGCCAGCTGTAGATCCGAACACGCTTGAAACGGAACCTAACAAGCCAACTGCGGAAGGGTTGGCATCTGCTGAAATGGTGCAGCGAGGAGGACCGAGCGAAACAGTCACGGGAGGACGTCATGAGGCTACTTTTCATAAGCCAACATTGAATTCAACAGTGAAATCGTCAAGTTTTCCAGCATCAGGTCGCGTCAAAGGGGATCTTCAGCGAAGTACTGGCGCGGTTCCTAGAACGGCTCAGAAGCACCAGGAAGTAGTGAACGCAACAGGTAATGTCGATCCCCAAGTGCCCCCCGTAGCACCTCAAGGTAAGCCACTTTTAAATCCATCCATACCACAAAATTCTGAAAACTCCCTCCAACAAATGATGAAACAATTCGGGAGCCTGGCACCATATGCCACGGTCTCTTTGAATAGAACATCCGAATCGAATATTCTTCCTAAAACAGGAACTAGTGTTGGCTTTCAGCCACCGGCAAATCCGATAATAACTCCCGGATTAGTTCCCCACGCAGCGGAATTACCAATTGTTGGCCCATCGCCACCCGCTAATTCGATTCCATATTCAGGTTTAGTTCCCCCACTCGCGGGACTACCGAATGTTGGCCAAGTGCCACAAGTAAATCCGGTTCAATACGCAGGTCAGGTACCCCCTCTAGTGGGCCTACCGAATGTTGGCTATCTGCCACAAGCATATCCGGTACAATGCGCCGGCCAAGTTCCCCCGCCGTCGGGACTGCCGACCGTTGATCAATTCACTCCCTCCCCCTCGCAGTTAGCCGCGCGTCAAGTAATGTCACGTGAGCTACCGACGTTTTCTGGTGATCCTGCTGACTGGCCGATATTCATCAGCAGCTTCATGAACAGTTCGTTAGCATGTGGATACAATAGTGCGGAAAACCTCGCACGTCTCCAACGGTGTTTGAAGGGTCCCGCGTACGAATCCGTTAGAAGTCGATTGTTGCTCCCCGAATCAGTTCCCCAAGTGATTGACACGCTGCGTTTGTTGTACGGCCGACCAGAATTGTTAATTAGTGCTCAGTTACAAAAAGTGCGCAGTGTTCCAGCACCGAAGGCGGAGAAGTTGGAGACTATTATCGATTTTGGCATAGCGGTACGCAGTCTCTGCTGTGGAAGCCGCCGGACAGCAAGAGCATCTTTCGAACCCGACGTTGTTGATGGAGCTAGTTGAAAAGCTGCCTGCGCACACCAAACTGCAGTGGGCGGACTATATGCAGCATCATCCGGTGGTCAACCTAAAGGTGTCTGGAGACTTCATGCTACGCGTCGTAACAGCAGTCAGCCGAGTAACAATGTACGTCGGTGGGGACAGCGGCAACCAACAGAAGACAAAGCAAAAAGGAACGGTGAATGCTCATATCAGCGAAACAGGACCAGAGAGTGAAATAGTGCGAGAGAAAGAGCGGGTGTGTGTCTGCTGTAAGAAACCTGGCCACCGTATAGCGGATTGTTCAACGTTCAAATCGTATACGGTAGATAATCGGTGGAAGTTTGCACAAAGTAATGGCCTGTGTCGGAGCTGTCTAAACACACATGGAAGGAGAATCTGCAGGAATGCAATGCAGTGTGGAATCGATGGGTGTGAATATCGTCACCACACGCTGTTGCACTCTAATCGATCCAGTGCAACTGAACGGCCAACACAAGGAATGTCGACAGTGCAAAACCATACCCATCGGCAATACAAACAGGCTCTTCTATTTCGTATCATTCCGGTTGTCGTCTCCGGTCCTCGTGGCACTGTAGAAACCTTTGCATTCTTGGACGACGGTTCAGATCTGTCTCTCATCGAACGCAGTCTAGTAGAGCAGTTGGGAATCGATGGCTGGACAAAGCCATTATGTTTAAAATGGACAGGAAATGTCACACGAGTCGAGTCTGAATCAAAACAAGTACGTATTTCAATACAGGGAGTGAGCAGCCAAAAGCAACATTCCCTCAATGACATTCGTACTGTGAAAGAACTCACTTTACCGGAACAGAGTCTGAACTACGACGAACTGTGCCAGCGCTACCGATACCTTCAAGGATTACCGATCGTCAGCTACGAGAAAGCCGTTCCTCGCTTGTTGATTGGCGTAAACAACGCGAACCTCACTGTTCCTCTGCAAGTGAGAGAAGGCAGGCAGTCCGAACCTATCGCTGTGAAGACCAGATTAGGATGGTGCATCTTCGGTGGCTCGCCTAAGGATTCTACTCACTCCAAGACTCACTCTCTAAATCTCCATGCCTGCGAATGTGAAAACGTTCAAGAACTGCATAATACGGTGAAGGATTATTTTACTTTGGAAGATGCAGGAGTTAAGCCGACTGCTGCATTGGAATCCGAAGAAGATAAGCGTGCCAGGATCATCATGGAACGGACTAAGGTATGTGCACAGCAAAATCTGGCCAAAGCAAATCAAACAGTAATAATTCATTCCAACTTATTCTCAAACCAAAAGCAATTCATCGTAAAAAAGCATTAATTTACTTCAAATCAACATCAAGACATTGCTGATTTGACTTGTTATATCCGTCATCTCGAGTTTTGAGCTTGAGTCCTTCCGTAAAGTTTTGCACAGTACCTTCGACCGCATGCCAAGAAATTTTTACCACCTTTGTGTCAAAATCAATCTTTTTTTTCGATGAAAGCTGTCGTTCTTGACATTTTTTGAAGGTTCCAATTCACGGTTACTCAATATTTTTCAATTGGGTTGAGTTTTGAAGTGTATGAGATTTTACGTTTTTTGGAAAAATGCAGTACAATTTCTACATAGTTTTCTGCATACAAACGCAAGCATTCTCCGCCAAAAACAGGGGACAAAAATCAATTCAAATCAATACACAATATCTAAGCTTTTGAATAAGGGGTGCCAGCTATTTTTCCCGACATTTCCCGTAGTGAAAAAGATGATTTGCTGTACATGTATTTCTAAAAGTTCGGTTTTTCAAACCACAAATTCATATTGTTGACCAAACTATGTATTTCTTGCCAAACTTCGATTTTTTCTTGCTCTTAAGTTGATCTGCAACCTTTCCAGGTTGTAATGATGTATAGAACCGAATACTTGAAAGCTAAATTAGGTCTGCGGGGACGGTCGCTTTAATGTACATTGTCAGATTTTCAGCACGTTTGTGCAAAAACTTTTCGAGGACTTCTTGTTCCCTTGACTCTATTTTAAACACAATGTCAAAATATATCCCGAAGTAAATATTTTTCGATTCCTTACACGATAAGCTTTCATTTGCGCCAGAGATTGCCACGATTCGTTGAAAATAGAGAAATTTCTATCCAAAATGCGGTGGCTAGATTTTGCTGTGTGCATACCTTACACTCCGAGTGGGCAAGCAGTTCAAAACGGGCTTGCTGTGGAAATATGACAATATCGAATTTCCGGACAGCTATACGATGGAGATCAAGCGGCTTGAGTGCCTCGAGCGCAAGATGATCCAGGATCCGGAGCTGGCAGCCAACCTGAAGTAGCAGATAGCAGAGTATCAGACGAAGGGTTACGCGTATCGAGCAACGGAGAAAGAATTAACAGAAGCAGACCCGAAGAAAGTATGGTATTTGCCGTTGGGCGTAGTAACGAACCCAAGGAAACCAGGAAAAGTTCGTCTCATATGGGATGCAGCTGCTAAGGTAGATGGAATATCGCTAAATACCATGTTACTGAAGGGACCCGATCAACTGACTTCGCTACCGGCAGTTCTGTCTCGTTTTCGACAGTACAAGGTAGGAGTTTCGGCTGACATCAAAGAGATGTTCCACCAACTGTTGATTTGTGAAGAGGATCGTCATTCTCAGCGTTTTTTATTCCGAAGTGACCCTTTGGACCAAGTTGAAATCTACGTCATGAATGTCGCGACCTTTGGATCAACGTGTTCGCCAGCGTCGGCGCAGTATGTTAAGAACAGGAATGCCGAAGAATTCATCAACAATTATCCACGGGCCGTCGAGGGAATTTTGAAAAACCATTATGTGGACGATTACCTCGATAGCTTCGAGAACGAGGAAGAGGCGGAACGTGTGGCACAAGAAATTCGGTTGATACATCAAGAAGGAGGTTTTCAATTAAGAAATTGGCTGTCGAACAGTGTGGAAGTGCTTCGTGGGCTGAATGAAGAGAATCCGGAGGAAAGCAAGAGCCTGTGCCTGCCTGCGACGGAGTATGGCGATCGAGTGCTTGGAATGCTATGGCAAACAGCAGAAGATAACCTCTGTTTTTCGATTAAAATGAAGGAAGATATTCAGAAAGTGATAGATTCAGGAGAGAGGCCCACGAAACGACAAGTTTTGAAATGCCTGATGGGGATATTCGACCCACTGGGACTTCTAGCCGTATACCTTGTTCACGGAAAGATCCTTCTTCAGGACGTGTGGTGCACTGGACTACAATGGGATGAAAGACTGCCAGAAGAAATATTCGACCGCTGGATAAGGTGGACCGATCTGTTCCGTAAAATCGAAGACCTGCGAATCCCACGGTGCTACTTCAAGAATGCGACCGTGCAAACGTATGAACAACTGCAACTCCACGTCTTTGTTGATGCCAGTGAAGCAGCCTTCTCCGCCGTGGCGTACTTCAGAGTGATGAATACTAACGGAGAAGCAGAGTGTTCTATAGTAGCTGCTAAAACGAAAGTGGCGCCGCTGAAACCACTTTCGATTCCTCGCTTGGAGCTACAGGCAGCGGTTCTTGGTAGCCGCTTAATGGCGTTTGTTCAAGAGATTCACAGCGTCGAAGTAAAAAAGCGATTCCTATGGAGTGACTCTGCAACAGTGTTGGCCTGGTTACGGGCCGATCATCGACGGTACAAACAGTACGTAGCCTGTCGAATAGGAGAATTACTGTCAACGACCGATGTTGCCGAATGGCGGTGGGTACCTAGCAAATTGAATCCAGCGGATGCAGCGACAAAGTGGGGTACGAAACCGCTTCCAGGAGCAACCGATGAGTGGTTCACGGGTCCCGAGTTTCTCCAGTTTCCCGAGGAGAATTGGCCAAAGCAGGTCAAACTTTCCGTACAACCTGAAGAAGAATTACGTCCTTGCTTCTTTGTTAAAGAATCAACGATTCCGGAAGTTATAGTAGACTTCTCACGGTTCTCAAAGTGGCGGAAACTGCTAGGTGCAGTGGCGTACTTGCATCGCTTCATAGAGAACTGTCGGCGAAGACTGCGAGGAGAACAATTGGAATTGCTATACCTGAATCAAGATGATCTGAAGAGAGCGAAGAACACCATTGTGCGGATCGTGCAGTGGCAGGAGTTTCCAGATGAAATGGTTCTACTTTCCAAAGGACAAGGCGAATTACCAAAAACTAGCAGCCTTTTTCAGCTAACCCCAACAATAGATGAATGCGGAGTACTGCGCATCGATGGACGAATTGGTGCTGCCACATACACACCGTTCGATACCAGATTCCCGGTGATTCTACCAAAGAAACATCCGGTGACTAAGTTGATAGTGGAGGACTTCCATCGAACATTTCTTCATGGAAACTCTGAAACGGTAGTGAATGAAATAAGACAGTACTACCATGTCTCGCGGCTAAGGACAGCAGTTAGTCGGTGGGAGCTTAAGATGGCGTTTCTTAGGCGAAGCATGTTCTAACATCAGTGAGGACTCACCACCTTTGGCATCGCAAGGTGACCGAGCATCATGTGCGCTGCACACGAACTGTTCAAGCGGAGTTTGCCTAGGCGTGGCGGGGGTTCAGCAGTGGGCTCTGCTGGGCCTCTTCAGAAATACCACACATCCGGAAGCATCAACTCTGTTCAAGCGAACCGGCACCGCTTCCAAAGTGCCATAGCCTAGTCAGGGGTGCCTCGGGCACATCAGGAGCGAGGTCAGTAAGCTCCTGATTACGATATACTGGCGCGCGACGTTACTGGTCAATGAGATGGTACACTCTAAGAGGACCGCGGAGTAGAGGAGTGCTGGTGGTGACGGCATTCTATCCTCTTAGTAGGGCCGGGTGACACTGACCTGAAACGACGGATGGGCTAATGTCGGAGCCGCCTCCCGTCCCATAAAACCTTGGCAAGGCCTTAGAGTACGTTCCCGAACTGTATCCAGCTTAGGAAACTAACTGGGTGGAGGTAGGTTCAGTTGAAGTATCCTGATTTGCGCTGATCCTGGCTCTGAGCTCAGGTCCCATAAGGGCCTGTGCCAACCCGTGGGTGGCCTCCCTGCTTGCATAGATAACCACCGGGATCCTTGGGCGACTACTTCAGTGGCAGTGAGGGATAGCGGCTCTAAGGGGGACCCTTACAGCAGAGATGGAAACGTATTTGATTAGGGAATCTGAGAACGTGGAGGGTGAGGTGATCAACCCGTTCGCGAAAAGCGGACTGGTCAGATCACCAACGCAGGCGTCGAGGGTAGAATCCCCGCAAGTGTCGGAGTACGGCACTCCGAGGGTCGGGTCGGCAATAGAGGACACGCAGATGAGTGGAGCAGAGCTCACGCGTGCGCTGACTCGCAATAGGGATGGACTTCCGAAGCTGCTGGTGGTCTCCGAACAGCTCGACGAGCTGATCGGATACACCAGTGGGCGGAACAACATCAGCAAAGACCTTAAAAAAGGTCTGCTGAGGCTCCGCGATTCGGTCGCCCAGGCCCGGAGGGAGTACGATCTCCTGTTTGATCGTAGTGCGGGTAGAGAGGAGAGGTCCACGCAAACGGACCGCTCCTCCACAGAGAGTGTGTGCAAGGTGCAGCCAGGTGGGGCTGCAGTGAGTGGAAAAATCTCGGCCCAAACCAAACGGCCGAGATCGATGGATGTGGAGCGGCCGGTGAGTGGCAAACGCCCGCGTAGTGCGAGTAACGCCAAGCCGGTCGCGAAACGGGCTCGGGGCAAAGAGCCGAAACCCCGAGGCGAGACTGCTAAGAGCGGTAGCAGTGACCAACCGGTCCAAGGGAAGGTGAACCCTTGGATCACGGTTGGCAAGAGAGGGCGCGTAGAAAGAGAGAAGGTTTTGAGCAAAACCAAGGCGAAGCCGGCGCGTAAGCGTACGAAAGGCGACGCACTGGTGCTCAAAGCAGAGGGCAATAGCTACGCAGATGTGCTGCGGGCTATGCGGAGCGAGGATCGTCTCTCGGGACTAGGTGCAGATGTTAAAAGCATCCGGCGCACTAGGACTGGAGAGATGATGCTAGAGCTGAAGAAGAATGCCGTTAACAAGGGCTCTTCCAACACGGCTCTAGCACAAGAGGTGCTTGGTGAAAAAGTGCGGGTGAGGGCTCTGACGCCGGAGATGACCATCCAGTGTAAGAACTTGGATGAGATCACCACCGCGGAGGAGCTCTCTGCTGTTCTTAAACAGCAGTGTAATGTGGACGCGCCATGCGCATCGATCCGCATGAGGCGAGGCCCAGCAGGTACGCAGATCGCGACGATCAAGCTTCCAGTCGGGGAAGCGAAGAAAGCGACTGCTAAGGGCATGGTTGAAGTCGGATGGTCGGAGTGCCCGCTCAGTGTATGTGAGCCGCCGGAAGTGTGCTTCAGGTGTTTCGGACGAGGCCACAAGTCGTGGGCATGCAAAGGCCCGGATAGGAGCAAGCTCTGCAGAAGATGCGGAGTAGAAGGCCACTTCGTCAGGGAGTGTAAATCGGCGCCAAAGTGTCTGATATGCACGACGAACAAGGGCCATGTGACGGGTGGGCCTAAGTGCCCAAGCATAAGTGGACGTAACGGCCGAAAATGACGCAAGTCACACAGTTGAACCTGAATCACTGTGAAGCCGCGCAGCAGCTGTTGTGGCAATCCGCCTCGGAGTCGAGTATAGACATCGCGCTTCTTTCGGACCCATATCGCATCCCCCCCAATAACGGGAACTGGGTTGCGGATAAGGCCAAGAAAGCGGCGATCTGTACGACCGGTCGGTACCCGGTCCAGGAGATAATCTCCACGACGTGCGAGGGCTTCGCGATCGCGAAGATCGGCGGAGTCTACTACTGCAGCTGCTATGCCCCACCTAGGTGGCCGATAGGTCAGTTCTCGTCCATGCTAGATTCGCTGTCAAGCGCTCCAGCTGGACTGAGCCCCTTGGTCATCGGTGGGGACTTTAACGCGTGGGCGGTCGAGTGGGGCAGTCGCTCTACGAACGAGAGAGGTTGGGCTCTACTCGAAGCTATGGCGGGATTGAACGTGGAGATCGCGAATGTCGGCAGTGTAAGCACTTTTTGCAGAAACGGTGCGGAGTCCATCATTGATGTGACCTTCTGGAGCCCAGGGCTTAACCCTAGCTCAGACTGGAGAGTTGATAACGGGTACACGCATAGTGATCACCTGGCGATTCGATACAGTATCGAACAGGGCGGTAGACGGCAGCAGTCGAGGATAAGCGACACTCACCGAGGATGGCTAACCTCGAGTTTCGATAAGCCGGCATTTGTGGAGCGGATGCTCATGGAGCAGAATACAGACTACTTGTCTAGCGACGGTCTAGTTGGTACCTTGAGACGAGCGTGTGATGCGGCAATGCCGAGGCGATCCATACCCAGGAATGGACGAAGACCGGTGTACTGGTGGTGTCAAGAAATCGCGGAGCTCCGTGCATCTTGCCACAGGGCAAGGAGAAGGATGCAGAGAGCCCGGACCGATGAGTCGAGAGCGGAGCGAGAGGTGGCATACAGGGCGGCAAAGTTGGCACTGAACAAAGAGATCAAGGCGCGTAAGCGGGCGTGCTTCAACGATCTCTGTCAGACGGCCAACACAACCCCCTGGGGTGATGCGTACCGCGTAGTCATGTGCAAAACGAAAGGCACATCTGCACCACCGGAACGCTCTCCCGCGATGCTGCAGAGGATTGTGGAAACGTTGTTCCCGCACCACGAGGTGAGACCATGGGCACCCACACCACAAGACCATCCTGGTCCGAGTTAGGTTCCCCCAGTGACGAATGAGGAGTTAGCCGCAATTGCGAAATCACTTAAGCTGAACAAGGCCCCGGGCCCGGATGGCATCCCGACGGTGGCTATTAAAGCGGCCATCGAGGCTAGCCCTGACATGGTCAGATCGGCTATGCAGAGATGCTTGGATAGAGGCGAGTTTCCGGAGAGGTGGAAAAGGCAAAAGTTGGTTCTACTGCCCAAGCACGGGAAGCCACCAGGCGACCCGTCGGCTTATAGACCAATTTGCCTCCTAGACACGGCCGGGAAACTCCTAGAGTGGATCATTCTGTCAAGGTTATTGGTCTATACCGAGAGGTCGGACAACGCGGGGCTATCAGACAGCCAGTACGGGTTTCGCAAAGGTAGATCGACAGTGGATGCCATTAGGTCGGTGACTGGATTGGCCGAAATTGCGCTGCAGAAGAAGAGGAGAGGCATACGGTACTGCGCGATCGTAACGCTAGACGTTAGAAACGCCTTCAATAGTGTAAGCTGGGCCACCATAGAGAGCGCCATATCTCGCTTAGGTGTCCCGGCTGGCCTAAGGCGTATTCTGGGTAGTTACTTCCAGAACAGGGTGCTGA
This sequence comes from Aedes albopictus, assembly GCF_035046485.1. Lineage (NCBI taxonomy): Eukaryota > Metazoa > Arthropoda > Insecta > Diptera > Culicidae > Aedes > Aedes albopictus. Next base: position 82,000,326 of record NC_085137.1, on the reverse strand, counting down.
TTTACGACACCGAGGAAGGCCAAAAACAGTACAATGTCACTGCAGGTGTACCGCAAGGATCCATCTTGGGTCCGGTACTGTGGAACGCGGCATATGATGGAGTACTGAGGCTAGCACTACCACCGGGAGTAAAGTTGGTTGGCTTCGCCGACGACATTACCCTGGTGGTATACGGTGAGTCGCTCGAAGAGGTGGAATTGACGGCAGCGCATGCGATCGACATAGTGGAGGGCTGGATGAGGTCGAGGCAACTGACACTCGCACACCACAAGACAGAGGTGGTGGTGGTGAACAACCGCCAGTCTGCACAGCAGGCAGTGGTCACCACGGGCGGGTGCTCGATCGAGTCCTGTCGCTCACTGAAGCTCCTTGGAGTCATGGTCGACGACAAGTTGAGCTTCAGTAGTCATGTCGAGTATGCTTGTAAGAGGGCGAGTGTAGCGGTTATGGCATTGTCTAGGATGATGTCAAACAGTTCGGCAGTTGTCTCGAGTAAGCGGAAGCTGCTCGCGTCAGTCGCGGTGTCCATACTACGGTATGGCGCCGCCGCATGGTCGAACGCGCTCAAGCTGCAGAGGAATGTTGACCGACTAGAGAGTGTACATAGGCTGATGTGCCTCAGGGTGGCCAGTGCATACCGGACTGTCTCGAAAGACGCGGTATGCGTGCTAGCGGGCATGATGCCGATAGCACTGGTGTTGGCCGAGGATGTTGAGTGCTACGAGGAAAGAGGTACGAGAGGTGCGCGACGAAACGCCAGAACTTCGTCTATGGTGAAATGGCAAAGAGTCTGGGACTCTTCAACAAAGGGTAGGTGGACACACAGGCTCATACCGAGCGTGTCCCGGTGGACGTGTAGACCCCATGGCGAAGTGAACTTTCACCTGACACAATTCCTGTCGGGCCATGGGTGCTTTAGGTGGTACCTGCACAGGTTCGGGCATGCAAACTCACCCTCATGCCCGGAGTGTGCAAACAGGGCGGAAACGGCGGAACATGTACTCTTCGAGTGCCCGCGTTTTGCGGAGCAGAGGTCGAGCATGTTAGAGGTATGCGGCAGGGATACTACTCCCGATAACATTATTGAGAGGATGTGTACGGGGGTGGACGAGTGGAATGCCGTGTCGACCACGGTGTCCACAATCGTGCTCCACCTCCAAAGGAAATGGCGGGCCGACCAACAGTTAGTCGAGTTGGCCCCCTAGAGATATGCCGAGTGTGATGGCTGACAGATGAGCGAGAGTGCGAAAGCACAGTCCCCCCCCTCCTCTACGAAGTAATCCCTAACGGGCGTGCCGCGGAGCAAGGTCAGGTAGTGCAGAATGTGGTTTTGCTACCTGTGGCACGTTTGTCCTCGTTCACACGCCCATTCACGCACATCGGTATCGATTTCTTTGGACCACTGCTGGTGAAAGTTGGAAGAAGTACTCCCAAACGCTGGATATGTTTGTTCACCTGTCTAACGACTCGAGCAGTTCATGTGGAGGTCGCCCACAGTCTTTCTACAAATTCCTGTGTGCAATGCGTACGTCGTTTCATCGGTCGTCGAGGAGCGCCAGCAGAGATCTACACAGACAACGGCACAAACTTCCAGGGCGCAGAGCGCCTGCTTCAGGAACAGCTAAGAGGAATTCATGGTGAATTGGCAGCTACATTTACGAACACAAACACTAAATGGATTTTCATTCCACCAGCAGCACCACACATGGGTGGTGCATGGGAACGGATGGTGCGTTCGGTAAAGTCAGCCATGGAAGCCGCATACAACAACGATCGCAAGCTGGATGACGAAGGATTGGAAACACTGGTAATCGAAGCCGAGAGTATTGTCAACAGTCGGCCGCTGACCTACCAACCTTTAGAAGCTGCTGAAACAGAAGCTCTCACACCAAATCATTTCCTTCTGGGAAGCTCAACAGGTGTCCGACAGCCTGCAGTACCGTTCAGTGATCCAACAACTGCCTTGAAAAATACTTGGACCCAAATACAACATCAACTGGACGTCTTTTGGAAGCGGTGGATTCGAGAATATCTTCCGATGCCCGGGTAGAGCTTAATGGTAAAAGAATGGCAAACTTTACCATCAAAACAGAATGTTTGAATGGAAAAATGTGTTATTTGTTGGTTTGAAATAAGAGTTAAAATAACAAAAATAATAACAAAATTTTGGTAGCAAAAAAACTTAAAAATAACTTATTTTGCCATTGTAATAACAAATTAATGGTAAAGCATGCGGATAAAATTGAAGAACAAAATAAGTTATTATTGAGATATTGATAACAAAATAAGACCCAAATTAACTGTTATCGGTGAATAACAAAATATGACATTCTTGAGTTATTGATAACAGAATAAGAACAAATTTAGATGTTTGTGTGGCGATCAAAATAATGGTAGGTTTAGTTGCTCTAATTCAATTTTGAAAAAATGGTAGATTCAGTTATTATTTCAAAGTAGCAGAAGAAAGGTAAAATGAGCTATTTCTTTTTTTTTTCTTCAATAAAATTTAAGTTCATCAATTAATGTAAAAACAGTTTTATTTTGTGGAAATTAAAAACTCAAAACGAAACAAACTTAAAAATCAAATTCAGTTTGATGAACGTAGCCACTGTTGCCCCGCGATCTACTCTGGCTTCTCCTATTTAGGAACGTTTGCGCAGCGTAGGGTTGTTAGGGTAGATAGATACGTCGTTTTACAAATTATACTCTTTAATTGTTTGAGTTCTATATTAACATAAATTGATGTGCATCAAATAGAATCCATTGTAAATCAAATACACAGCTGAGAATCCGGATTTGTTTACTTTTGCGAGACACGGCGAATTGAAAAGTTATGCTTGAAGTATACAATATAATAGTTAATGGTATATTAAGAGTAAAATATGTTATGGGGCCTAATGTTTATAAATAATTTCTCACAATATCAAAATAATGGCAAATTCAGCTAGGATTGTAAATTATGTTATGGTTTTGATATTTTATACATTTCATTATAAAAGGTTCTAAATTGCAAGTTTTACCATGATAGTAATTTTTGTTATTGATGTGCTATTTAGCATTATTCATGAATAACATATCAATGGCAAGATTTGCTATGATTGTATATTTTGCTATTGATTTGCCATTTTAAGTTTTTCATAATAACAAAAGAATGGCAAAACGAGATATGATGGCAAAACCAGTTATTATTTTGTCCTTTGTTTGCCATTAGCCTCTACCCGGGTGTTAACCAAACGTATGAAGTGGTTCGGAGAGGTAGCACAAATAGCTGTAGGAGACCTGGTTCTCATTGTGGACGACGCCCGAAGAAATGGTTGGACACGCGGGCGAGTTCAGGACGTCGTAAAAGCAGAAGACGGAAGAATTCGGCAGGCTGTCATTCAAACTGCGAGGGGGATAGTGCGTAGACCGGTATCAAAGTTGGCTGTATTAGAGGATGAGTTGGATGGTAAAACTGGGACCGGTGGCCAGTGTTATGGGGGGGAGGATGTTACTGCCAGCACTTCCCCGCGGTGTGACCGCAACCGAACAAGGGCGAAGCACGCTGAAACGTCAACTGTTAGGGAAAGTCAGCAAACGGAGGATCAATCAGTTTTGTGAAGCAATTGAATGCACAGGCAAAAGTGTGTGGTGATGAGGGATTATCAAAACTAAAATTAATTTATCTAAATTCTATATTCTACAGTTAAATCCTACGACTACACTAGTTGAACTATAAATACCTAAATCTATTATCACAGTTTGCTCTAGTTATCACAGTGGTTTATCACAGCAGTAAGTTTGTTATAGACTAGAAAAGAAACTTTTTCTAACCTAAACCTAAACACAGATCCTATAGCTAGACGAACATTACGGATAGACACGTTGAAATTAACCTAAAAGGGCACACCGAAAATTGTAAGTTTTCACTACTAAATCTAAACATGCAAATAACAATAAAAAACTATTTCAGCTTAAAGCTGTCGTCACACCCAACATCGGAGTTTGTGAGTTGCTAAAAGAAGCGGTAAAGATCCCTATTTGTTCACGGAACACATGGGTTTGGTTCTCTTTCATATTTGGCCACTTCCGGCGGGACATCTGGAACCGGTTCCGGAACACTACCGATTCTGATATGATCTGAGACTATTTTCCTGCTTACCGTTCATCAGATGATCGCAAACGCCGTGGATTGATATGTCGCATGCTTGGGTTTGTTGCATTTTCATGTCTGGCCCCTTCCAGGGATACCTGTCCGGAACACCTAAATGGCCGTAACTCCGGAACGGCTGGACCGATCTGAACCATTTTCAATAGGAAACAATGGGACTGTATGTCGCGTCGAATGAACCGTCGGACATTAAAATCGGTTGAGGTTTACTGCCAAAAAGTGATGTGAGTTTTTTGTACACACACATACACACATACACACACACGCACACACGCACACACACACATACACACATACACACATACACACACACGGACATCACCTCAATTCGTCGAGCTGAGTCGATTGGTATATGTGACTCGATCCTCCGGGCCTTCTATCAAAAAGTCATTTTTGGAGTGAACATATAGCCTTTCCAGTACACTTAGTGTACGAGAAAGGCAAAAACGAATTTTCGATAGAAGCCTCGGAGGGTCAAGTCACATATACCATGGTATATTGCAATCAAGTCAGTTCAACGAATTGAGATGATGTCTGTATATGTGTATGAATGTATGTATGTCTGTGCGCAAAAAAGTTCACTCACTTTTGAGGCACTTTCCATTGGCCGATTTTTCGGATTATAGCTCGAATCAAACCGGAATTTTATCACATTGTTCATTAGAAAATGGTCCGGATCGGTCAAGGCGTTCCGGAGTTATGACCATTTTAGTGATCCGGACCAGCACCGGTATAAAAAAGAACGTGTTGAATGATTCGCAAATCGATCCAGGTGTTGCAATACGAGCAGTTGAAAAAATGGGCCTGAGGATCACTGATCTAAAGTATCTTGCCCCCTAAGGATCCTTAAATTAGCTTCCAAAAGAATCTCTGAGGATTTTTTCTGAAGGAATTTCTGAATAAATGCCTAAGGAATGAAGTAGGTGACTAAAGAATACTCTCGCGAATTCATTGTCGCGAATTCATTCATCCCAACAGTGGGAGAAAACAAAACCTGAAGAGACATTCCAACAATAATTTCTGAATCAGATCATGGAAAAAACAAATGAAAAAATCAATAAAATTCAAATTAATCCACCTAGTGGTGATAGTGCCTTTCTCGTCGAACATGTTCTCACAATCTTTCCGGCAACGTAAGTCAAAGTGTTTCTGAATCCGAATATTTTTATAGAAAAGCAAGCATTTTATCAGACATCTTTGAATTGACTTAAAACTTATTGATTGCACATAGTCCGACATTATGTTCAACGTATTAGCAGGGCTGAAAAATATCAGACTTCTCAGTTGACTGCTTGAGCACTTTGTTGAGCACCTTCACTAACACTGGAGGCTGATCAATATCAAGACGATACTAACAAGCTAAGCTATAACTCTTTACACAATCACAGATCACATTTTTTTTTCTGAACATTTGGGCTGTATCTTATTGACCGTTGAAAACAAGAGCGATAGGTAGTGAGTATAGTGCGACGTCTGTGTGTATGTGGGTTTAATTTGTAAGATTTTGTTCTCTTACACATATTTATCGCTTGCATTGGTTTTATTTACTTTCGTAGTTCCGGCGAAGCACCAAACGCTGGTTGTGCAACCCTACCGGTAGTCTGTAATGTGGTGTGAGCCTATTTTCTAGTTAACCGTTCCTCGGGTTATTCAAAAAGCCGTGATGTAATATGTTGCATGGTACATTTGGTTACTTTCGATGCGGTACCGGAACAGGTTCCGGAGCACACCGGGTCTCCCAAATATGGTCTGAGACTATTTCATTGCTAACGTTCATTAAGTTACCCAAAAAAAAAACACGATTTGATTTATCTCATGCATGGGTGGGTATAGATCACTTTTACATTTGACCACTTCCAGTGGGACACCTAGAACTGGTTTCGGGACACTACCGGTTGTCTAAAATATCGTCTGAGGCTATGTTCTTACGAATCGATCATCGTGTATTCAAAAAAGCTGCTATTTGATGTACTGTCAAACACTTATTTGTGTATTTCGCCAGTTCCGGCGAGACACTCGAAAGTGGTTCCGGTACACTACCGGTAGTCTTAAAGTGGCCTGAGACTTTTCTTGCTGACCGTTCTGCGCGTCATCTAAAAAGCCGATATTTAATGCGCGGTGTGCATGCGTTTGGTTCCGTTCTACATTTGACCACTTCCGGCGGAGCACCTGGAACCGGTTTCGGCACAGTATTGGTTTTCCAAAGTGTGATCTATGATTGTTTCTCTTGTTAACCGTTCATCAGGTTACCAAAACAGCTATTTATGGGGTTGGTTCTCCTTCACATTTGACCACTTCCGATGGGGCACCCTTAATCGGTGAGGATTGTTCCAAATATGGCCGGAAACTTTTTTTTTGCCAAATCAAGATACCTAAAAATCCGCGAATTGATTTGTCGCATGGGTTTGGTTCACTTTTTTGTTTGGCCATTTCCGGCGGGACACCCGGAACCAGTTCCTAATCACTACCGGTTCAGATACATATGGTCTGAGAATATTTTCCTGCAGACTGTTCATCAGGCTATCAAAAAAGCCACTATTTGATATGTCGCATGTATGGGTTTGGTTAACTTTAATACTTGGCCACCTCTGGCGGGACATCTGGAACCGGTTCCGGAACACTACTAGTTCCGATATGTTCTGAGAATGCTTTCCTGCATACTGTTCATCAGGTTATCGAAAAAGCCGCGGTTTGATATGTCACATGCATGGGTTTAGTTCAATTTTATATTTGGCCACCTCCTGCGGGACATCTGGAACCGGTTCCGGAATACTACCGGTTCCGATATGGTCTGAGAATGTATTCCTTCTTAATGTTCATCAGGGTATCGAAAAAGCTGCGGTTTGATATGCCGCATGCATGGGTTTAGTGCACTTTTATGTTTGGTCACTTCCGGTGGGACACCCGGAACCGGCTCTGAGCTCTGAGACCATTTTTCTGCTTACCGTTCATCAAGTTGTCGAAAATGCCGTTGTTTGATGTGTCGCATGGATGGGTTTGTAGCGTTTTCATATCTGGCCCCTTCCTGAGGTGCCGGTCCGGAACACCTAAATGGCCATAACTCCGGAACGGCTGAACCGATCCGAACCATTTTCAATAGGAAACAATGGGACCACATTCCGCGTCGAATGAACCATCGGTCATTAAAATCGGTTGAGGTTTAGTTCAAAAAAGTGATGTGACCTTTTTGTACACAGACATACATACACACATACACACACACATACACACATACACATACATACACACATACAGACATTTGCTCAATTCGTTGAACTGAGTTGATTGGTATATGTGATTCGACCCTCCGAGCTTTCTATCAAAAAGTCGTTTTTGGAGTGAACATATAGCCTTTCCAGTACACTTAGTGCACGAGAAAGGCAAAAACAATCAGGATTTCTAAAGGAAAATCCTAGATGAATTAAAAAAAAACTCAGTTTTTCCAGGAATTGCTACCTTTGGAAGAATTCCTGGAGGAATTCCTGGATAAGCCCACGGAAAAATTTCTTAAAAAGTTAATTCAGAAACTTCAAGAAGAATTCTGAAATCTCAAAGCAAAACTTCTGGGAGGAATTATGATAAAGCCCCTGGCAGAGGTCCATTCATTCACAAACTTCTGTAGCAACCCTTGAAGGAATTGCTTAAGGCCGGACGGGACGGTGGTTGAATCGTCCGCCATTGCTCTGTTGCTAGTAAGATGCAAATCTCAACTTCTACTTCATATTATTGACTAGAAATTTGATCGTTCATTTGCTCACTTGTGGTGCACAATCGATGATATTTGCTTCTTCAAAATCGCGAGGCAAATTGTTAGAAAGAGAGGGAAGATAGGAAAAATTACACGTCGTCCCGTGCGGCCTTAAAGAATCCCTGAAAGAGTTCTAGGAGGAAACCCTGAAAGGAACTCCTGAAGAAGATCCATGGAAAATTCATGGACCCAAACAGTATCGAGAGGAATTAATATGAATATCAATATTGGACAGGAATGCATTCTAAAGAGAGGTGCTAGATGAAATTTTTGGAATAATTCTTACTGAATTCATTCTAGGAAATCCTGCGCGATAAAATTCCGGAAGAAAGCTTGATAAATCCTTTAGGAGTCTCTAAAGAAATCTTACAATTTGGAAACCTTGAATAACCAGCTCTGATTTTCTGACTACAGCACTGCTCCTGATACCCTCCTGAAACCACCTTGAGCCCTCTGAAACTCTTCCCTGTAAAACGCCCCAGCAATCCCCAAAAACCGTTGAAAATCCCTTCCTTTGCTCTTCCCTATAAACGCCCCTTGGCCACCGTTGCCTTTTTGTCTTTCTCGTACACCAAAGTGTACACAGAAAAAATATTCATGTAAAATTCAGCGAAAAATCATGCACATAAAGGGAATGGAACCGGAATTTTACCGCATTGTTTGCTGTAGAAAATGGTCCGGATCGGTCAAGGCGTTCCGGAGTTATGACCATTTTAGTGATCCGGACCAGCACCGGTATAACTGCTCAGATCGAAAAAAAGAGTGTAAAATTCTGTGACATATGATGCACAGGTTTGGAGCGTGGGATATCACAGAAGTTTACAAGACATATCATGTAAAAGTCATGAAATATCATGTAAACTTCCATTATATGTCATGTAATTCTGCATGACTCTGAGTATTTACATGACATATAACACAAATTTTCATGATATATCATGTAAACCATCATAACCCTAAGTTTACATGGCTAAAATGAAGTTTACATGACGTGTAAATCTCATTATTTTTATCTGTGTGGCCGTATACAACACTGAACCAAGCTCCGCATGATGGGCTGCGGTGATTTTTGTTACCTCTAGCATGGTTGACAAATTTTGTGTAGAAATCAACACTGGAGACCTGAAATTCCACGATGTCGGCCCGAAGTTCAAGATGGCAGCCGAATATTCAACATGGCGGCTCCATGTTTAATACAGTTTTAGGCTCTGAAACTATGCAATATGGGTATATTTGGTATGAGGAAGATTTCCGGAGTCCAAAAATGGCGACCACAATATCCAAAATGACGGTCTAAACTAGATGGCGGCTCCAAATTCAACATGGCGGCTGTTTAACGGTGTTTAAGGCTCTATAACCATGCAATATGGGTATACTTGGTATGAAGAAGGCATCTGGACTCCAAAAATGGCGTCCAGAATATCCAAGATGGGGGTCTGAAATCCAAGATGGCGGCTCCAAATTCAAGATGGTGGTTGTTGAATGGGATTTTAAGCTCTTCAACCATGCAATGGAGTACATTTGATATCAGTCCAAAAATGTCGATTAAAATATTCAATATGGAGTCTTAAAATTCAAGATGGCAACTGTTTAATGGAGTTTTAGGACTTAAACCATAAAATATGGGTATACTTCGCATGGGAAAGAAGCAAGGGAAGAAGTCTAGACTCCAAAAATGGTGACCAGAATATCCAAGATGGCTGACTAAAGTCCAATATGATGAAATTCAAGATGGTGACTGTTTAATGAAGTTTTAGGCTCTAAAACCATGCAATGTAAATATATATGGTATGGGTAAGATGTCCGGAGTCCAAAAATGACGACCAGAATATCCAAATTTAAGTCTGCATCCAAGATGGCGACACCAGATTCAAGATTTTTTTCTATTCATTGGTTTTTTAGACTCTAAAATCATGCACTCACTATGGGTATATTTGGTATGGGGAAGATGTCTGAACTCCAAAAATGGCGACCAAAATATACAAGATGGCGGTCTAAAATCCAAGATGGCGGCTCCATATTCAAGATGGCGGCTGTTTAATGGAGTTTTAGGCAATCAATATAAGTATATTTGGTATGACGAAGATGTCTGGAGTTCGAAAATGGTGACCAGAACATCCAAGATGTCGTTCGAAAATCCAAGATGGCGGCTCAACATCCAAAATGGCGGCTGTTAAATGGAGTTTAAGGCTCAAAAACCTTTCAATATAGGTATATTTGGTATTAGGAAGATGTCTGGAGTCCAAAAATGACGAAATGGGGACCAAGATGGCGACCAAAATATCTAAGATGGCGTATCGAAATTTAATATGGCGGCTCAAAATTCAAGATAGCGGTTTTTTAATAGATAATTAGGCTCTAAAACCATTTAATATGTGTATACTTGGAATGGGAAGACAACCAGAGTTCAAAAATGGCGACCAGAATGCTCAAGATTGCGTCTCACAAATCATGATTGCGGATTTTTAATTGAGTTTTAGGCTCTAAAAACA